>NW_022158057.1:0-22821 GCF_003316985.1 Fusarium coffeatum
GGTTTTTTTTTTTTTTTCTTACGTCGGGTCTCTCTGTTTTATGCCCCTCCTCCTCTCTTGGGGGAGCTCTCGCCGCTTTTATGTTGGAAGGTACCTAATGCCCAAGCCTGTACCTCATAATAGTGGAGTAGATGACCCGAATGCTAACCTAGCACAGTGCATTCAGGGTCCCACCTGCAGTTGACCCGACTGCACCTCACTAAAACTGCCTTCTGAAAGTAGTAATCAGCATTATGACTCACCTCCACTGGGCTGAACATGGACACTCACTACCTTATGGCACGAAATCATTCATGGATCCATTCACGCCGTCCTAAAACATCGCCACTATGGATGAAAGCAAAGTTCTTTAACTATGAAGACTGTGACTCTTCCAATTAAAAAATGACTCTTGACCGTCGATACCTACGTCTATGCCAGCATTAGTCTGATTTGATGAGTTTCGACTCATTTCAAGTAAAGGCTCAAAATCCAAATGCGGTATATGATTCCAAATTTCATCATGCCTACATGCTAGCACCTATCTAGATAGGTAGTCACCTCCCTTAAACATCGTGGTCTACCTATAGGTGGATGGTGATATCACTTGATATCTAAGCTTCCCTTCACAACTAGCATACCAGACAGATGGTATAGGGCCAAATAGTGACTCTAGTCTTCATTTATTTATGCAGACAGATGGCAATGGGAACTCCTTGTAGCCATCTTGGACTGCGGCCATATACACAGAAATAAAACAACGGCCCGTATCCTTTACCGTCAGAATCCTTCTTCATGCCATTCGTGATCCGTCATTCCTTCTAAGCCCGTCTGGTCATGCCTTTTTTTACCAAGTCTGACCTATTCATCGACCAGATTTAGAACTTCAGTGCTTTGAGTCGCAATATACTGTCTCTTATGTGATCTCGCCCTTCCGCCAAGACTGACATAAGACGCTTCCTTTCCTCTCTTCTCCGGATCTCACCGTTACAGACCATATCTACTCAACTGCTTTCGTTCACAGAGTCCAGATAGGCGCTTTCATCAACACCTGCCTTCCTCGTACTTCCAATGCCATAAATCCTGCGAACCGCACCCTGTTCGAATCCTTCGGCAGGGCCGCTACAAATGTGTCCTTGTCAGCATCCGTTCTTTTGCTTTCTGCAGCGTCTTTACCCTCCCCGCTCTCGGGCGGGGCTACTTTGTTCAACGTACCAGTCTTGACTTTCTTTTCGTCATCACCTTCCTTATCGTCACCATCTTCTCCGCCCTTCTGAGCCTCCAATACTGGCAGTGCCGCCTTTTCAACTTCCATCACATGAGGCTGGACTATGTCTCCGGGTAGCGGGTAGGTAATAGCCACGTCGCGACTCTCAAGGGGGAGGTTGGCTGCGATCCCTACGGCGAGTTCCACGATCATCGACGCGCTGCCGTCCACGCCAGGCGGTGGCGGCGTGTTGAGGAATTGATAAAGGCAGGCCGTTAAGTTCGTTGTCGTTTTGGCGATAAATGTATTGCGGTTCTCGTTCGCGGCTGGCGAGTTGAGCTGGCGATGAAGCCCGTCGAGTGATGTCATTCGCCAGCTCACGATCTTGTTTGTCAAGGCATCGAACTCTTCCTGACTAGTCAGGGTGTATGTGTTGCTTCGAATGCCAAGCTCAATCTCTTTGAGTGACTGACTTAACTGAGGATCCAGGCTAGGGTGAAAACACTTGTTAAACACTTCCTCCATCAGCCATCGCGAGATGACTGCTCGTCCAACAGCCGTCATCTCGGCCTTTCCAGTCTTGAGTGCCTCTGCGCTGACATACTTGTCAAGCCACTGAGGCACGCATCGCCAATCTTTACGAATGTTGAAAGAAAGGTTGTTGATGGCGCCATTGAGTCGATTGAATCGTGTAGAGTATTCACTATCATCGAGAGCGGTACGTGATTGCGACATGCGCTGGTTGGCTACAGCATTCTGGAGATGCACGATCTGGCCATTGAGCACCTCGATCTGCCCCTTGCCGTCGAAGTAAAGGCGTTTGACGTTCTTATACTTAGTCACTGCAAGAAATCAGTAAGTACTCTTGCTTGCACTGGGCTGAGATCGCCGCATAAGCCTACTTACATAGATCCTTGAACGACTTATCGTTCTCACCAGAGTCCGCTGGCACAGCAGACACAGGCTGCGGGCTGTCTCGTCCCTGGTCAACCGTCTGGCCCTCAAACTGAGGCGGGCGATCGCCTCGGTACGCCGCCGACTGGCCAGCAGCTTGAGGCGGCACAGGGGGTAGCGGGTTCATGTTGTTCATGGAATTGGCGGGACGATAAGTGGGGGGCGGGCCGCCGGGGACGTCGGTCTGTCCACGCAGCTTATCGGAGTCTGGACGGCGCGAGGGTGGAGGTCCTCCAGTAGGTGGTGCCATGCCTTGCTGCTGCGGTTGGGGGGTTATCTGTTGTGCGGGGGGAAGGCTCGGTGTTGAGCCTTGTTGCTGAATGTACAAGGAGTGGTTCACAGCAGGCGAGTTGGTTGCTGACTGTAAATGAGCTGAGCGCTGATCCGAGTCGGCGACGGGCGATTCATGCGAGAACTGAGAGACTGTTTCAGGATTCTGAAACTGTGCGCTGGGACCCAGATGTGCGGAAACTGATCTCAATTCTCCACCTTGATTCCCACCCTGATGATAACTAGGTTGCTGCTGGGTGTTTGAAAACTGATAGGGCTGTTGCGGCTGGCCGAGAGGCGATTGTTGGTGGTCGTACACGTTTGTTTCGTAACCAGGTTGCGGTTGCTGATCGTCTGCGTGCAACTGAACGTGGGGTTGCGGCAGCGGGGCCTGGTTTTGATATGCGGCGTCTTCGTGAGATTGCTGCGGGTGTTGGTCTACCTCACCAGCAACTTGGCGAATGGTGTTATGAAGCGAAATACGAGAAGTCTGCGAAGGTGATGATTGGTCAGATTGATGTGCGATATAATGCTCATTGATGTCGTCGAGGCCCTTGCGAGATGAAAGCTGGGGTAGAGGGGAGCGTTGACTCTCGGGGAGCTGCTGAACCTGTTAAAGGAGCTCAGCTTGAGCTGACTGCGGCATACGCAGTCTGCGCCAAAATGATAGCCAGGAGCAAAGACTGGGTCTGGCTTGGCTTGGCTTGGGATGAAAACAAAAGGAAAGATTGGAGGGTGTTCCGAACCAACTTTGACGGTTATGGTAGCTTAGCCTATGGCAGGTTATCCTGCCGAGTAAGATAAAGAGAAGACCGGCGACGTAGGCGGGGTGAAGTCGGGTGTGAGATTGGGTGTTGGGCTGGGCTGGGAGAGGGGGATGAGACCGAAGACCAGGCGGCGTAGAAAGACGGGGGGTTCAGGGTCGCAGCACAAAACAATAGGAATATGAAAACAAGGCACGCTTAAGAACAGAAAGGAAAGGCGGTGGATTGCTCACCCGCTTGGACGGTCGACGTGCAAGGCCGCCAGTGTTATCGTAGGATTGGTTGTTACTGTGACCGATGCTTATGCTGTGGTGGTGCTGGCTGTCAGACGCCCCACGATTGGACCCAGAAAATATGCCCTTAATCAATTTTCGAGTCGACCGCTTCTCAGCAGGTGCCGTTGGCGCTTGAGCTTGAGCTTGAGCTTGAGCTTGAGCTTGAGCTTGAGCTTGAGCTTGAGCTTGCTGCTGCTGTAACTGTTGAGGTGGTATTTGACCGTAGCGGTTCAGGTCATCGACGGATGGGTTCTGATTATCGTACTGTGCGGTAGCGCTGTATTGAATACTCTGCGAGCGGCCGAGCCCAGGGTCGTTGAATTCGCCGTGGGGTTGGTGAGAATCGTATGCCACGTTAGATAGATTGGAGCTCTGCTGCTGTTGCAAAGAAGGAGGGTTGTTGTTGAGGTTCGCACCGGTCGTGCTGCTGGCAGCTGAAGGGGAGCTATAGAGATGAGGTGGGGGAGGGGCGCCAGTGGAAGCGGAAGCGGAGGAGGGGGAAGGCAACAGTGGCAAAGAACCTTGAGTCTGCTGCTGAGGATGTTGAAGGTGCAACGGCTGTTGTTGCTGCTGTTGCACGTAATGAGAAGGTGGAGGCGGTTGTTGGGAATCAAAAGATTCACTGGAGCTGAAGGCGGTGTTATGGGACGAGGACAAGGCTGAATGGGGGTTTATGGTGGAAGGGTTGTTGGCGCTGGCGCTGGCGCTGTTGTGCGAGTGCGAGTGTGAGTGAGATTGGGATTGAGGGTGGCCGAAGTGGGCGCCGTGGGAGGCTGAGTCCGCCTCGTCGAGGAGCTGCTGGCGCTGCTGAACTTGATAGTGTTGATCCTGTGGGAGCTGCTGGGGCTGTTGTTGAAGCTGCGACTGAGGCTGATGGCTTGGTTGACGCTGATGGCCTGTGGGTTGAGCCTGAGCTTGAGCTTGAACTTGAGGTGCTGCTGCACTGCCAGTAGAGGGAGGTTGGCCGTTGTTCGTAGTCGTGGAAGCAGGCGTCTTGGACGGGGTTCGCGGCTCGTTGAGCGCATGCGATGAACGATTGCTGTGCTTTCCGAGGAAGTTCCTCATTATGCGACTACGATTGTCGTTGCGGACGGCGGACGAGGGGAGAGGCAAGGGACCGGAAGGAAGGAGGAGGAGGAGGAGGAGGAGGAAGTATTCGCGCACAGCAAAGTGTTGAGGTCGGGGAGTTTTTGGTAGGTAGGTAAGTACCTAGGTAGGAAGTTGAGAGATGTGATTTCAATCCAATGTTGGGTTATTGAAATCGGGGCAGTTCCAAAGAACCCTACTTGCCCGCCGGGTAGTAGGTACTGTCCAATGTAGGCAAGGTAGGTAAGGTAAGTGCTAGAGGTACTAATGGATGGAGACTGCTAACCTCGAGACATCACCACCGATCGGAAAAGACAAGTTAAGTTAGTGGATAAACTGAACTGACTGAACTGAATTGAATCGGATGCACCGAATCACTCACTGCAACTATCATGGGCAATTCGTAGTGCATGCTTTACCAAGCCCAGAGCCTTAACTATTCGTCCCCGTGGACACCCAAAATGCCGAGTCCCTTACTCCTATGGGCTGTCAGACCCCTACACTGCGGCCTGGTACTACAGCACTGCCTCTACGATAAGTGGCGCCAGATCCATTTGCTGACATGGATGGATGGATGGATGGATGGATAGATCAAGGTTTACTTCTAGGTAGGTGCCTTGGGCTCACGAATAAGGAAAATATGCTGAGTTCGTCTGGTGGGCAGAGTCGTTCTTATGATGAACGTGTTCGACATTCAACTTCCAGTTGCGATATGGATAGTTTTGGTCTTATCTGCAAAAGTTCATCCGTTAGTGTCAGCAATGAACCAAAGTATTCCCTAGATAAGGACTTTGATAAGCCTGGTCATAGACTACCCTGCAAGTCGGTGCTATGAATAGTACCTCATAAGCTTCCTGTCAGACAGGGATATGCTGCTACTGCATTGAGTTGCGTAAACACTGTATTCTCTAACATGTCGTTGATCTCATTTCTTGTGGTAATTCCCAGCATCCCTGGGATGTTATCAGAGTTGTCGATTCTTGTAAGTTTTATGATTTATACGCATGAGTATTTGAGAGCCAGATACAAATATCGGTTTTGGGTCTGGGAGTAAATCTCATGAAACGATCAAGTTATGACCAGCATTCATCATCTTTGGGAATACCAGTGGAATTACCTCATTTGGTCATCCCATTATTGATATATTTCGCCCTTGATTATTGATAGCAGCGCTAATGCTTGATTATATAACTCAGGTAGCTCTCAAGAGAGTGAAGCTGAGTCGAGATATAGGGTAACCTCGATCCGGACAACGCCGTTTAACGGCGACTAGTTAATTCAGCGCTCACCACCGCCAGCTCTATCAAAACGGAAACGGCCCTTGACTAGATACCTATCTAGTAGGTAGTATGTAAGTTGTCAGCGTTGACGGCCTAATAATATCACTGCGTATTTAAAAAGTGCCCGATTCCGTTCCAAAGCAGAGGTCTACGTCAGTTCTCCAACCAGTCCTCATCTATCTGCACACTGCTTGTTTCAACATCATGTGTTTTGGTACCACCTGCTCAACTTGCTGCGAGCCCTTATAACCCTTAACGTGATAAATCTACAAGAGGCTAACAAGATCTCTTATCATGAGCAGCGAGAAAGTCATGGCGTGGATGCGGTAACCACGTTCAGCAGGTATTCGATCAAGTGCCTCAGTCACAATGGTGCACCTGTACCCCGAGAACCGAGATCGGCGGTAAAGAATATCCTCCTGCGGCACCAATGCAGATCCCAGGCTTGAATTAGTTCACGAGTATGCTTGGAGGAGGTTCTTGTCAAGATAGGGGTGGTGATACAAAGTAGGGTTCGTAACAATACATATGGCTCTGTGCGGACAGCCTCATATAATTTCATCACTCCTCTCATTCTTCAGAACATTTATCTTACCCAAGGAGGTACTTATCAAGTCTAGGTAGGTAGGTAGGTAGTACTGCAGTACTAAGTAGTTGAATTTCATGACTGATACACTACCTACCTATCTATCACTAGGTGTGGGGTAGGAAACCCCAGAATTGGAGGTGGAGGCGACCATACTCAAGAGGGAACAAAGAAGCGACAACGACAAAACTGATATGTAATAGAGTGACAATTCCAAGCCTGTGATTTGTTACAGTAACAAAAACTCTCGTACTGTACTGTATCTTTGACATTGCGCAGTAAAGCATTCGGAATTGGATCCGAGGAGATGGAGTCATATCAGAGTATAAAGCACTCTACCTATTACCTACCTAGGTATGTTAGGTGAGACAGGTATATGATAAGAAGCTCAAGGTAGTCTAGCCACTCATCTAGCCAGGATTGACCCTCTATCTTCTCCTTCTTCTCTTTCTTCCTCTTCCTCCTCCTCCTCCTCCTCCTCCTCCTCTTCTTATACGCAGCTCAAACACGACTGACCGAACCAACACTGCCATCATGTTGATTTCATCACCCAACTTCGTATCTGGAGCTGCTGCGCTGTTTCTCTTTACTCATCTTATCATCCGTCTTTGTTCAGCCACAGCAAAGGTTCCTGGCTCGTTCATATCCAACTTCACTTCGCTCGTACTGAAATGGCACGAACTCAATGCCAACCGTACTGTGTATATTCATGAACTACACAAGCGATATGGGCCGGTAGTCCGCGTTGCGCCCAACGAAGTCTCCTTCACTTCCATCGACGCCCTCAAAGAGATTTATGGCTCTGGAGGCAGTGGCTATGATAAGACAGAATTCTACGATCTTTTTCAGGTCTACGGCAAACGGTAAGAGATCAATCAATCATTACAAGCCAGAAAGAAAACTAATCATGCTGATGACGAGTAATGTAGAACAATGTTTTCAACCTTGGTCAAAGGCGATGTGAGTTATGATGCAATGATATGAAGCGTGTCGGGATTAACTATTTATCAATCAAGCATGCAAAGAGGAGGAGAATGATCGGTGATCGATATGCCAACAGCAATGTGATGAAAGCTGCCCCTCTGGCTGGGATCAAGGAACGATCGACCAAGTTCCTCCAGCGTTGCCTCGAGTCTCCTGACAGAACGGCAGATGTTTTTGTAAGCTGAAATGTTCATCGTGAAACTCATGCATGACTGACTGACATGTCAAACAGAGAGGTTGGTGCTGCCAGATGGACACACCCAGCATGGTATTCAAGTACGACTGACCAATGCCTACAGCACTGCACGCATATGCGTGTGATTGTGTTACACATCAACTGTTCCACCCTTATGGAAGCAATTGCCTGCAGAACAAGGTTCACGAAGAAATGATGCATCAAGTTGCTGCTGACGATAGCTTGCAGAGTGAGTAGCTATCATTGCAGGATCAAGAAATTGAAAGTGAAGCTGAAGCTGAAACGACACAGATCGACTGGTCCAATACTACAGCCCGGTTCTTCACAGCTTTGGATCGAAAATTCTTGCCAGCTTTGCTAAGCCTCGGTCCATTCCCCTGGCCGACAACTTTGTCATTGAAAACGCCAAAGAGAACGGAGCAGCAGGCTTCACCGTCTTAAACCGGCTCAAGGAGAAAGACAGCGTGCTGGATACCATGGATATGGCTGCCGAGTGTCTTGACCATATGGCGGCAGGTATTGACACGACTGGTGACGTGCTGTGCTTCTTGATGTGGGAACTCTCCCAGCCTCGATCGATCAAGTACCAACGCCTCTTACGAGACGAGTTTCTGACTAGAGCTGATGCTTCTTTGGACGATCTGCCCATGCTTGATGCCGTACTCAACGAAGGACTGCGATGCTTCCCTGCTATTCCAATGTCGTTACCAAGATATGTTCCCCAAGGCGGTCGCAGTATCGATGGCTTCTTTTTGCCTGAGAGAACCGTGGTTAGTTGTCAGGCCATGTCGGTCCACCGAATCAACCATCTTGTGTTTCCCGAACCTGATAAGTTTTGCCCGGAAAGATGGCTGGAAACTGAAGGAGATGCCGACCGACGACGACACCAGTGGGCTTTCTCAAGTGGAGGTCGGGGATGTATTGGAAAGCAGTAAGTGGTCATTTGTGACTGATACGAGAATTTCAACTAACAATGAAACAACTGTAGCCTTGCTATGGCCGAGATGAAGACGTTGCTGCGGGATGTATACTCAAGATACGAGACCAAACCACATGAGTCAATGAAGAGTGAGTTGATGGTGATGGATGATCAGCTGATCTCGTCACGGCCTCTTGGAAAGCGATGCCTCCTCAGATTTGTTCCAATTAAAAATTGAGCCAGGAAAGATAATGGATGGCTCCATGTAAAAATATAAGTGTCATACATGCAGACCTAGCTTAGTAGTAGGAAGGCAGCATCCATCCATAATAAGACCTGTATCGTGTAATGGATATAGGAAAAGAACAAAAAAGCACATTTGCTAAGTGTAGGCACGAAATAGTAATTTTAAACAGTCTGTCTATCACCTCCATACCTACTCACGCAGCTATACTGCCCTCAGGGTGTGACAAGAACTGACCCCCAAGCTGGAGAGCCTAAGGGACGAAATAATCCAGTCACTTTACGCCATCTTAGACAGGCATTTAGGCTACTTTATTATGATAACCTAAGCCTTGGAACACAATTCTTCTGTTGCCCTCCTGACTGCGCAAGAACTAAATTAGTCTTTTGAGGAATTCACATCTGCCTGACTCTAATTGTAGTGGGCGTAGATTGTGAAGAGGTCTAGCATCTACGACCTAGGTAGTCTAGTACCTATGGGCAGGCGAAGCGAGCTGCGCAACAGTGCCTGGATAACTTAACTGCTGGACGGACATTGAATGTTGGTTGGAGGTCAGTCAGTACCTACCTACCTTAGGTACACTAGCCATTTATTTACCACTTGCTGGTGTTTGACTATGGTTTCGAATTTCCAAACCTTTAGGTCATCAACAAATATTCAGCAGTTCTCAAAGCCTGCTAAATGATACCTTAGTACATCTACAAATTGATGGATTGGTACTGTATGGACTGTACCTTAGTACCTACGAATGGATCTTGATATTGGCATTTTGGTGCTACCTCTAGTACTAGGTAGCCTCTATACTACCTTCCATAGTACCTTACCTTACCTAGGTAGGTACCTATAGTAGTATGAATGTGACTGTGACTGGACAGGCATCGAGGTTTTTTCTTCTTCTTGCCCAGGCAGAGAGGCAGGTGCAGGTGTACGCCCCATTTTTAAGCTACCACCCAAGAAAAAAAATCCCGGTCGGCCCTAACATCGCCCCTCTCCTCTCGTCCTTCTTAACTCACGTCCGCTCCCTCTCCATCGCATTTTTCTTCTTCCTTTCTTCAACACCACACTGTATCTCACCGAGACAGAAACACTTGCTCACCCAAGACCCTCTATATCTATCGCGCAAAGCGAACTTCGCTCTTAGACTTGCCTGTTGACTCATTACAGTCGCAGCGCGCATCGTCCACTTGAATTCCCCCGCTTACCTCCCGTCCCGAACCTCCTCCATTGTGTTGGCCTAGGAGCGTCTTCTGTCCTCGGTCATCGTTTGCTTCTTCGTAATCGGTACCCGCCCGAACACTTATATCCGCCGAGCGACACTGCTGTTTATGTATCAGCACGATCAGCACTCCGTCTTCAGACACCTCTTCAAGCTGCAGTTATTTCGCATACCGCGAAAGCCTTGTAGCCCCGATATCAGTTCTGACGGTTGAAATCAAGCAACATAACAGTTGTCTATGCATTTCCATCAGCATCCGATCATCATTCCGGCCTGCCACATGACAATCAAAACTCATCAAGAGCACTGAAACCCTCGTTGCTCCGCCCATCCTCAACTACCTTCTGCTACCAAAGTCTATACATGACACCCTCGTCACCTCACGACTATACCAACTAATAGCCGTGTCTATCAGCCTCGCTCTGTTATCTTTATTTCACAGAAAGTGACTTATCAATACCGTCACCATGGCTCTCGTCAACGTTCGCCGCGATGTCAGCGATGCTTTCTATCGTTACAAGATGGAGCGTCTGCAGACCAAGATCGAAGGCAAGGGAAACGGTATCAAGACCGTCGTTGTCAACTTGAGCAGCGTCGCTGCCTCCCTCGCCCGTCCCGGTGCCTACGTCATCAAGTACTTCGGGTTTGAACTTGGTGCTCAAACCAACATTGACCCCAAGGACGACCGTTGGATCATCAACGGCGCTCATGATGCTCCTAAACTCCAGGATCACCTCGACGGTTTCATCAACAAGTTTGTTCTCTGCAAGAAGTGCAAGAATCCTGAGACCGACGTCGTCATTAAGGATGATCATATCCTTCTTGACTGCAAAGCCTGTGGTCAGCGTACTGATGTTGACCTTCGCCTCAAGCTTAGTGGCTTCATCCTCAAGAACCAGCCCAAGAAGGGCAAGAAAGACAAGGCCGAGCGAAGGGCTGCCAAGAAGGCTCGACAGAACGGTAACGCTGCAAATGGCACCAACGGCCAGAACGGCGCTGGCAGCGATGAAGCTTCCGAGAACGGTTCCAACGAGAATGGCGATGAGGACGTTGGTAGCGACGATGAGTTTCAAAAGGTCCAGGCCGAGGCTGCTGAAGTCGCCCAGGAGAACGAAGTCAAGGAGCACGAGTGGGCTGTAGACATGAGTGAGGAAGCTGTCAAGGCCCGCCAGGCGTCTCTCCCCGGCGAGTTCAAGCAGAAGCTTAACATTGGCGATGACGACGACGAAGAAGGCGATGGTGGTCCCACTGTCTACGATGAGCTCGGTGACTGGATTCAGTCTCAGGCTGAGGAGAAGGGAAACATTGACAAAGTTGAATCGATCGATATCTATGTCAAGGCCAAGGAACTCGGCATCGAGAACAAGCACCGCACTGTTCTTGTTCTTGTTCAAACCATTTTCGACAAGAACATTGTTGCTCAGATTTCTAAGCGTGCTAGCATGCTCAAGCAGGTACGTCGAATACTTTGACCATCGATAGGCTTGAATACTGACTTGATGTAGTTTGTTACCTCCGAGCGTCACGAGAAGGCCCTTCTTGGAGGCACTGAGCGTCTGGTTGGAAGGCTTGCTGCTGATCAACCTGAGATGTTCCAGTCTATCGTTAAGATACTTCAGCTTTACTACCACCACGACCTGGTCAGCGAGGAGGTTGTGACCAAGTGGGGCTCCAAGGCTAGCAAGAAGTACACTGATATTTCCACTTCCAAGAAAGTCCGCAAGGCTGCTGAGCCCTTCCTGACTTGGCTCGCGGAGGCCGACTCAGAGGAGTCTTCTGACGAGGAGTAGAATCTCATTTCTTTGGTCTTGTGTTGATATATTGTGGTGCTTTCTTGCATGCCCTGAATCTGACAAGAAAGGGCGTGGGTTGCAGGTCTGCTTAGGCCCAATGAGCAAACAATCCAGTATAGTTTCATACTCTTCATGCTCTTGATAGTTCAATTTCACTCTGCTGTTTTACCATCAAGTTACGCCAAGTGCTCAACATTGTACAGTACTAAGCGGTGCATACTCCGCCACGATTTTGACTATGAACCCCTCAATATATATGTGATTATTCACCCTGCAACCTGTAATATTCGAAAAAAAAGTTATTTTCCACCTGCTCTTGCTTGCTAGTTGCCATTAGCCACCGCTACGTATGTTCAAGCCCAAATTCTCTTCAGTGGTCTGTTGTGGCTCAACGTGCCTGACCAGCTATTAGATCCGAACGGCACAAATCGCAATTTCGATGGGGTATCATCTTGCCCTTTGCCAATACTCTCAAACACTAACCTACAAAGAGTACATTTTCTGCGCACAAAGTATCAGTATTACGCATCCGTCATCGTAGCCTCCTTTGTCTCAGCACACTCGTCGTTTGCTTCATGTCCTTCTTTCATAGATATATCCTCCCTCAAACCCTGGTCCCCAGCAGTCTCACTTTTGCTCTTTCTGTAGATGAAGTCCCGAAGGCTTTTGACTGCTAGTTGCTCGTCGTCGACGACAATAGTCGTATTAAACAGCACCTCTGTCTTCTCTGGCTCAAGCTCTGTCGCTAGGCTCTTCAATATCTCCTGAATGGCAGTGTCGTCCTTGCCCAAAGCCTTGAGACGCTGCTCGAGTGCTTCAGATGTTGAAGTTTTGATGAGCACGTAGCGTGCTTCGAAATCCATGTCTTTGGCGTAACGTGCAGCCTTTAAAGAGTAGTTAGTATTGTAGGTATGTGATTTGATTACCACAATCAGCTTACCTCGACATCCAACTCGATTATTGGAACTTTGCCTGCCTCAGTAATAGCATCGATGGCTTTGGTGCTAGTTCCATAATCAGCCCCACCACGAGTACCTGATTCTATTAATCGATCGCCGTCACGGAGTTGATTGAATTCTTGTTGCTTGACGAAATGAAAGGTCTTGCCATTGATTTCGCCGTCTCGAGGTTCCCGCGTAGTGTGTCTGACGACAGTTGCGAAAACCCCTTTATGCTCTTCCATTAACCTGTGGATGACTGTCGAATTGTCTGCACCGGTGACATCCGAGACAATGATAGGTTCTCGGTTGGTAGGTATATCGTCGTCATTTGCTGCAGGCTCAGTGATACCTTCATTATCGTCCGCCTCCGTGATCTCTTCAAAAACGATGCCGACCTTCTTAGGGTCTTCAATCTTGTCAAATGCGGCGAGCCTTGTGCGTGCTGCAATCCGCAGCGCTCTCCAGCTTTTGCTGGCCTTGCCAGCAATAGCATTGGCCTTGGTTTGATCACTGGTCGGCATCTCAATCTCAAAATCATCGTCGGCAATCTTGCGTTTGAATGTATCGAGCTCTGGAAGCTCATACCTCTCCTTAGCCTTAAGCCGGCCCATTGCTGTCTTTTCGTCTTCTTCCCTAAGAAAGTCCAGGGAAACAGAACCCATAGGAACTGCCCTCAATCGCTTGTTAGTGGCCATGCGCTGGACATTACCCTTCGCCTCCACAAAGATTGGCGGGGAGACGGGGTCTCGTTTGATGGGTTGACATCCTTCGATCTTCCAGCGAACCCAGTTCTTATCCCTAGCCAGGACGGTTTCTACCATTCGATAAAAGTACGGGCCATCAACCCCCTGCCGGAGATAATCGGCGATGATCTTTTTCATATCGGTTGCCCATTTAGCCTGTCGAAGATTAGTCAATGTATCTTTTATATTAGCCACCTGAATCCATGCTTACGTCCTCTTCACTCAGGATCTGAT
This sequence comes from Fusarium coffeatum, assembly GCF_003316985.1. Taxonomy (NCBI): domain Eukaryota; kingdom Fungi; phylum Ascomycota; class Sordariomycetes; order Hypocreales; family Nectriaceae; genus Fusarium; species Fusarium coffeatum. The sequence continues at coordinate 13,672 of NW_022158057.1, forward strand.
CGCTATACATAACAGCTTTGTTTACGCTGGCCGTGGCAGGCAGGGTTTCTGTAAGCTTGTCTCGCGCTTGAGCGGATAGTGAAATAAGGAAATCCATGATGATCAGAGCTTGCACCAGGATATGTCGTCGGAATGACAGGTCGCTGATCTGTAGTTTTTCTCAGTTTTTGTTCAGTGGAAAGAAACGTAGATATTACCTCGAGGTCAAATAAGTCTTTACTAGTGAGATATTTGGGGTTAAATGCGTTGGAACTCTCATCTTCTTCGCTAGACTCTCGCTTCCGTTTGAGGCTCCGTTTAGAATCATTATGGACAGTCTGGAAAACATTCATGGTCGCCATCAGACTTCCCTTGAAGGACGACAAACTTGACGCCTCGAAAAGTTTCTTGGGCTGACTGAAGTATTCCTGAAGTGACCAGAACAGTGGATATAGCTCGTCGGTCGATAGAGGCCTCTCCTTGTCTCCCTTCTTGACATCTGCTGGCTTGGCCGAAGGCTTTGACTCTATCTGCTTCGAATGCTCTTCTGGCTCATCGACAGCCATCTTGAAGTCATCGTCGCGAGTCGTCGTTGTTTCGTATGTCGTGACATTTTCGACATGGTATTCGCCCCGAAGATTTACAGAACTCTTGTCGCCAAGCGGAAAGCTCTGAAACATGAAGATAAAGACCCGTCCGCAGAAAGCAGTATCCTCTGCACGAGATAGCCGTCGCAGTAGCTCATTGCATGTTCGGAGAATGATAAGTTGTTTCTGCTTGAAATGGTTCGCAGTGATTCGTTCTCGCCTCGATTCAAGAAAATCGAAGATCTTACGGCACCCAGCAATGGTCTGGCTGTCCAGAAGCTCCTCAGCGAGCCAGAACAAGAGTGCAGGGTCACATTGTCCATCATCGGAAAGAATCGAGAGAATATCGAGGAGATTCCACACTCTGACGTAGTCGGGGGAGTTGATGGTAGTTGTCGCCTGCTTTGGTCAGCGCAAGGCGCAGATCGCAAGGGAGAGTCAAGCCTCACAATAAGATGACTGAATATGTTACGGGCAGCAGTTTCTATTATGGCGAACTGTTGGCCTTTATCGTTCGCTGGCCTGGCACCCTCAACTGCTGGGCTCACCACATCGACTGCGGTTCTCGTGATTCGTCCTGAGAGATCATCGAAATCGGACTTGCGTAATGCTGGCTCGATAGCTGAAGTTTGTTTTGAAGTTTCTGCCTCAGAAAGAAAGTGTTCGAGTAGGGTAGTGAAGGTGGCAATCGCCTGAGAAGCCGGATTATCGGTATCTTGCACCGCCATGATGCGCGACTACGACGATCGTTGGAGACAATAGTAGGCAAATGTAATCATGGGGTGGGTTGTGAAGCTCGGTGGAAGGAATATCTGGATTCGTAGATGTACAGTTTAAGTCGCGAAAATGCAACGAGGTTCGTCGTAGAGTTTGGGACGTGGTCTGTCGATTTAGGGTTGACCAGCTTGCTTTCCTTTGAAAGGGTAGGTTGGGTTGTTGGTTCATATGGATATTTAAGTTAAGCCCATGCTTGAATGTTTGAAAGCGAGAAGGCTGAGAGATGGCGCGCGACTGGTGTGCAGGTACTGCAGGTAGCTAATGAATGCTGAAACTCTCTTCCCGGCGTGGGTTGCACTCAACTCTAAGTACCAGATCCCTGCCGCTACTTCTGCTGTGGCTGGACCCATTCAGCGCGTCGCGTGGGTCCGCGAGGCTGAATTTTTGGGAATCATTTGTTTGAGTTGAGAGAGAGGCGTAACTTTTATCTACCTACCTACTGAAGCCATTCAAGGTTGGATCTGAATTCAGAACCCGAGCTTCGGCAATTCGATTCTACCCCGGGTCACGCAACTTCCTGCTCTACCATTGCATTGATGAGCGGCACGAACACACAATAAACCTATGACGATACAATAATTCGACAATGCCAAACGTGAAGCGCCTCAAGGGCAGCGGCGCTGCCAAAGCGCAGAAACAGAGCAACCCAAAGCCCATGTCTACCGACGGCCGTCCGACTCCAGCTGAAGTAGAGGAAGAGGAGCACCAGTTCGTTCAGCTTGCGCGGAAGCACTGGTTGAAGTCTGGTAAGAAGTCGGCAAACCCAAAGGTCAAGAATGATGTCTTGAAGCAGAACATCTGGGATGTCCTTGAACGGGAGGGTTTCCAGTACAAGTCTCTCTTACTTCTTGAACGCCTGCAGACTCTAGAAAGGTATTTTCCTTTTCTGTGGTATAAGGATTGGAATGCTAGGCGCTAATACAGACCTGTCTAGCTACCTGTGGCCTGGCTACAACGAAGAAGCTTCCAACTTTCATGTTCTGCTGATTGCGCTCATTTCAAACGTGAAGCATCGAGAGCATCTTGCAACATGGGGTATGTTGCCTCTAACGTCTAAGAAAACCATTATTAACGACCGCTAGCGCTCTTCGAGGATCGACCTGCCGACTTTTCTTCATTCTTTCGTCGACTCTTGTCGATGACGATCGATCGAACACTCTCTGTTACCCTTCGAACGCAACTTCTTTGTTTCTTTATCTACGCCTTCCAGAGCCTTGATTGCGCTCTTGTCCGAAAGGAATGCGCTCCTCTTGTGTCAATCGGGATCTGGCACAATTTGTCGACCGAACGGTCGCGTGAAGCTAATCTTGACCAACTTCCCCATCTACGAAAGGCCTGGAAGGCCACACACAAGCGATACGACGCAGCAGACGAGTCAAACAAGGCGCGGTTACGATTCGAACGGTCTTGGCTCTACACGCTGCTTCTCGACTTCCTAAGCCTGCTTTATGCGCAAAATAGCAAATCAGGCAAGTACATTCGTCGGGTTCTCTTCTGCTTGTGACAATAGTTAACATTGCTGTAGACCAAGTATCGTATTGTGAAAGGTTCACCGAGTTTCTCACCGATCTCCAAAGCCAGCTCCCGACAAGACGCTATGTCAATACCTTGATCAAGGATCTTCATATAATATCAGCTATGAAATTATCGCCAATGTTTAATGACGAGGAGAACACACTTCTGCGTGATCTTCAATCTCTCCTTTCTCACTTTACTTCTTTCGATATCAATGACCAGACAGGTGCCCAGTACAACATAAAAGAAGCATACGACAACCATTGCGAGTCGCTTGCCAAATTGCAACGCACTGCCTTGAAGCATTTCCGAGACAAGTTGACTGTCTTGGCTTTGTCCAATTATGGTGCCGTTGACCAAAGACAGGAATTGGAGGCTCTGCTGCAGCCGTTGGCGGATGAAGAGCTTACGAACCTGGTTTCGCTTCTCGATTTCCGGACAGCTTATCCTGACAGCTTGGACCTACCTATCGACCGCAAATTCTTGCTCGAGGTGGTTTTGTCCAACTTCGAACGCAGAAAAACATTCCAAGAGGCCGCTCGTCATATGAGTCTGGCACCAACAGAGGAGACCTTATTTGATACCAGCTTCCAGCAAGCCGAGTCTTATGATGGATCGCATCCCATGGCTTTACCTAAGCTCAATCTACAATACCTTTCCGTGGGCGACTTTCTGTGGCGAGCGCTTGTCTTGTATCGATGCGAGTCCTTTTACGGTGTCCGCAAAGATATCGAGACCGCCATAAGACGCTTGCGTCCTGAGTCGAAGCGATCAGATGAAACCAATTTTTCGGGGTTTTCAAAGATGGCAATGCCTATCTCAAAACCGGCCATTCTTGAGGTTATACCACCTCTGGTAGGGGATGACAAACCATCGATGGTGCGCGCAGAGGTCTCCTTTGACGTTAGACGGCTAGGAGAAGGCGTTCGCAGAGAATGGGATTCTCTTAGACAAGATGATGTTGTTTTCCTTATCGCAGTCGAGCCACCGCCCGCAAAGTCCATCAGTAATGGCGGAGAGACTCTTTCTGAATCAGAACGCCTGGGTGTGGTTACTGTACGAACGGCCGAGGTTCATCAAATCACAGATGACAAAGGTCGCCTAGTCCGAGATGGTGCCGGAAATCTTGACAATAAACGCCGCATTCAGCTCAAGCTCGATCCTCAGGCTTATAGCAAAGATGCTGAGCGGACATCAGCTGGGAAGCCCGATGTATATGGCAAGATCAACCTGCTACTCAGACGAGGTAGAAGGGAGAACAACTTCAAGCCTGTCCTGCAATCTATCAGAAACTTGGTACTGTCTGATGTGCCTTTGCCGGAGTGGCTTCATGAGGTATTCCTTGGTTATGGTGACCCGGCAGGAGCTTATTATAAGAACCTTCCAAATCGCGAACGCAAGGTAGATTTCAGGGATACATTTCTTGATTGGCAGCATCTTGCCGAAAGCCTTCCCGGCAAGATCATCGACCCGGGCGACGACGTTTCTGGTAGTTTTGGACCACCATATATTATCGAGTCTGTCGAAAAGCAGAGCGAGCCGCCATCTACCAAGCCTTCCAAGAAGCGACGCCGAGACGCCGATCCTGCTCTCATTGCCGAGATTGAGACATTGAAAGTGTCAAGCTATAAGCCACCAAATAATGGGCCTTATCGCGTCGATAACCCTAAGCTTAACTCGGTGCGATTTACCCCAGCTCAAATTGAAGCCATAACTTCTGGAACGCAGCCTGGATTGACTGTGATCATCGGACCACCTGGCACGGGCAAGACAGATGTAGCCACACAGGTTATCAACAATATTTACCACAACCATCCTGAGCAGAAGACATTGTTACTCGCGCACAGTAATCAGGCACTTAATCAACTATTTGCGAAGATCGTTGCGTTGGATATTGATGAGCGGCATCTATTACGCTTGGGGCATGGCGAAGAGGATTTGGATACGGAAGGGAATTTCAGCAAGCATGGCCGAGTCGACTCCTTCCTGCAGAACCGAGATCGTTACCTTCTCGAAGTGAGAAAGCTGGCTATCAGCCTCGGCGCGCCTGGAGCTCACGAAAATTCGGCCGAGACGGCTGGATATTTCAATAACGTTTATGTTGTTCCTGCGTGGAACAGGTTCCAACTAGTCGCCAGCGCCAACGATTCAACTGCCACTGATATTGTAGAGGCCTTCCCGTTCCATGCATACTTCTCCGATGCCCCCCAGCCCCTTTTCCCCCCTGAAGGAGACAAAGAACAGACCTTGGAGGTCGCAGAGGGCTGCTACCATCACATTTCCAAGATTTTCTCTGAGTTGGCCGATGCACTTCCATTCGAAATCCTTCGACGAGACCGTGATAAGGCAAACTATCTTCTCACTAGCGAAGCGCGCATTATTGCGATGACGACAACACATGCGGCCATCCGGAGAGGCGAGATCGCATCACTCGGTTTTCATTACGACAACGTCGTGATGGAAGAGGCTGCCCAAGTAACCGAGATCGAGACATTCTTGCCTCTAGCTATGCAGAAGCCTCGCAATGGTAAGATGGCTCTCCAAAGAGTTGTTCTGTGTGGAGACCACTTCCAGAATTCGCCAGTCATCCAGAGCCTGGCGTTCCGCCACTACGCCAACCTCGAACAGTCACTATTCTCGAGACTAGTCAGACTAGGTGTTCCGACAATTGCCCTTGATCAGCAAGGGCGTGCTCGTGCTTCGATTGCGAGCCTCTACCAATGGCGTTATCCGAAGCTCGATAACCTTCCAGATGTGCAGACAAGTCCCGAATTTGTCAAGGCTAACGCTGGGTTCAAGTTTGACTATCAATTTATCAACGTGCCTGACTACAACGGCCAGGGCGAGGCTGAACCTACGCCCCATTTCATCCATAATCTTGGAGAAGCTGAGTACGCGGTGGCTATCTTTCAATACATGCGCCTCCTTGGATATCCTGCCGAGAAGATCACGATTCTCACAACTTATGCTGGTCAGCGAGCCCTCGTAAGAGACGTGTTGTCGCGTAGGTGTGCCGGCAACCCAGTTTTCGGTCTGCCAAAATCGGTAGCTACGGTCGACAAATACCAAGGCGAGCAGAACGATTGTAAGTTGGTGTCTAATTGTCGATTTCCTTTCTTTGACTGACATGTTCCTCAGATATTATTCTTTCACTTACCCGAACGTCGCGCGTTGGCTATCTACGTGATGTGCGGCGTATGACAGTAGCGTTGTCCCGAGCACGGCTCGGCTTGTACATCCTTGGCCGCCGTGAGGTCTTTGAGGCTTGTCCTGAACTCCGACCTGCTTTTGATTTATTGTTGCAAAGGCCAGACAAACTTATGCTTGTAACGGGGGAGCTCTGGCCTACACAGAGGGAGGTCACCGAGGAACAAGGCCCAGTTAAAGGCGAGGTGCCGATGGAAGGAGTCGAGCATCTGGGCCAATTTGTCTTCGAAATGACCAACACCAAGATCAAGCAGCTCCAGGATGAGCAAGGGCTCCCGGAACGCATCATCGAAGAAGAGTTTGAGGATGAGGAGGGAGGGTACGGAAATGGTGAGGAGGAAGATGACGAAGAATTTGACGACGACGACGTCGAAGCAGACATTTTGGAAGTGCGAGAAGGAGAGTGAGTTGATGTGGCGATGGAAGCTTATGTGTTGTCCAAGGTTCTTTACTGAAAGGCGCAGGATAGGGAAGCAAATTATACGGGGTTCGCATAGCACGAGCCCTTCACAGAATTGATACACACTGAGTTCTACAGACAGTTTTAGGAGTCATCGTAATACCTTCAAGACACGGTCTGGCCCTGTTGAGGGGAGCTGGTATCGGCCTCATGCCTGAAAGATTTACTGCAACTTTGTAGTTGTTACGACCATCCTGTGTATGATTGTGCCTGTGTGTGACATGCTGCATTGTATGTCATGTTGTCTTGATCGTTGGTGGTTCGGGTTGACCCTATTAACAACGTTAATGTTTCCATCATCAAACGTAGACAACAAAGAAAGAAAAGAAGAGTGACGGACGATGCCTAAGATCCATGGCAAAGTGAGACATGACAAACAAGCACCCACTGCTAAGATATTGTGAGACTACTTGTCAATCATCACTCAGTCATCTCTCGGGTGACGATGATGGTACACCAAATTTTATAACAAATTAGGCAACGGGTGGTTGACAGCAGACCTTCGGCCTTTAGTTGGCCATGTTCTTGATTGCGTAGTCAGTATACCCAGTCTATGACTCTTTCGCTAGGGCTGGTTATATATAACAAACAGGCAGGATCAATATCTGATGACCCCTTTCATGGATAATGAACGCTCAATACATACAGTAGTGCTGTCTGGGCGTAATACCCTAAGTGCAGTAAGAAGAATGAGTCATGGGTATAGCATAGCATGGACCATGACCATGACCACAACCATGGCATCCCTTCATGATTTGGGGTTACAATACTGTACCTTGCCTTTAATTATATTGTCTACCTGATTTATTATTCGTAGCTAGGAGCATCATTGTCAGTTGTGATGATGGCAGCTCCACTTCCAACCTAGGATACGTTACCTAAACATCCATAGCCTAGGATTGTCGGTTTGTTTGGGCATCTGTGACAATACATGTTTGTCCGTGCTGTATCCGATGGATGGGAAACTTGATGCCTGGTCCATGCGCACTCACTCCTATTCCTATCAGTGTCACTCCACCCCGGTCCCCCATCCCTTCATGATTCATTGTCGTCCTCTCGAGCTTAAGGGTCGAGGCTGACATGTTGAATCACTTCAATACTGACTGTGTACTCTCCTCTACTCACATGTTGCTTGCACTCTATGAGTCTCTTGCGAGTTCGGTTCGGGACTTCTGTTTCTGTACAACTAGTCTAGTCTAGTCTAGTCTATCAAGTTTTATAATTAATCGGATTTGAGGGTGAGAGGTCATCCATGAATCATTTCTGGAGACGAGACGCAGCACAGACACGCCGGGTGCTCGGGCTGAGTATCCGATTATCTATCTACGTATGCCCTGGCTAGGCCAGCAACGTGGGATCCAATGCCATCCAGGATGTTGAGTACAATGGAAGTGGGAATGGCCGAGTGCTGCCTGATTGGATTCGTTGTTACAGGTAGATTTAGGTAGTCTACGGACAGGCCTGGAACCTACTAATTAGGTACCTAGGTATGGATGCGAATAAGTACTAAGTCTACGATCTAGAATGACTTCCAGGGGAGAGAGTACATAGGTAGTATGACAACCTCCATATGGATCTATATCCAACGCTCCATATTGGATGATAGCATGTGATAGATACTGAGAGACGCAAGAGTGAGGCAAGACTCATGGTGAACAATCCCAATCTTGGCTTCGGTTCTAGGCTCAGCACATGTTCAACGTTTCAGTTTGTTTTGTTTAAGTTTATTTTATTCTACTCTACTCTACTCTACTCTATTTCATTTCATTTCATTTTATTGTATCTCACTTGCCTAACAACAGAAAACGCCTACTTATCTTAGGCTGGAGCGCTTGAGCAGTGAGGCAGCCTGGTTAGGTACCTACCTACCTATAGTACCTAGCGGCCCTCCCCAACCCAGATTGACGTAGACAGCCCGTAGCGGTCTTTGTTGGTGAGCATGGAGCAATTAGGCATGGATATTGTTAGTAGGTAGGTAGTCAGGTAGTGCAGCCATCCATAGCGAGGCACCTAGACTACCTATAACCTACCTATACTATGTATCTGCTTGAGGGTTGGTCTTTGTTTGGCCTGGTTGGATGACTTACTCAGCCTACCTACTACCTATGCCCAAGGGAAAGAATAATACAGTAATAAAATCTAATACAATAGAAAGAACCAATAAAGCGTGCCATGTCTCAAAGACAGTGTAGGATTCTGAATACTTGGCAGTTGCTGACACTGTATATGCAGCCTGACAACGCTCTGGATCAGCAAAACATTCTGCCCTCCTGACAGTGATTAAGGTGTCAGAAAATGGTCTCAAGCTCTGATGTATACTTCTATGCGCGCTGGGCGTACAGTGTTGGAACCCAAATCTTGTTTTTCCCGGCAAAGCCCTTCCCTTCGCCCCTTCTCCATCCTTATAACCCATTGCCCAAATTTTTTTTGCCGGCTTCTTCTAAAATCTTCACCATCAACTCAACCTCCCTGGTCCGGTGGAAAAATCATTCTAACCAGACCCATCTTTGGATTAAGTCCTGTGTGATACCAATACCATCATCGCAGAGACCATCTCCCCTCGATTCTTTCTTCTGTCGCCGCGCAGGACCGTAGCTAGTCTCGTTTCTTTTTCTTTTTTTTTTT
>NW_022158058.1:0-45625 GCF_003316985.1 Fusarium coffeatum
CCTCGGAGGGTATATGAGAGGCCTTCATGCATATTGATGAGGTGGCCCAGCCCACTGACACCTGCAAAAGCTCTAGCAACGAATCTCTTGTGGAAGAGATGAATCTGGGAAGTAAAGGGGCATCTTCGATTCGGTAAGAGAAGACTGATCTTGGCCTGATCTGGATAGCTTTTTGACAGTGTTACCTTGTTGCTCAGGGCATTCCCTTTCGGAAGTGGAGCTTGAAACAAGACGTCGGCGCTTGAGACCCTCGGCAAATAATATAAAAGCGTTGATCAGGAAGGAGAAGACGGCAACGACGCTGGCGTGGCAATGCACTCGACGTTGAAAGTGATATCTTCAAGGCCGAGACCATGACCGTGAGTTCTTGGCTGGCTCCTTGTTTTGATCAAAGACCCCAAGATCTTTTTCCTTGACAAGGTCAAGGAGTAATTGCACTGGAGTCCGGAAACCGGCGGAGCCCAGTGAGGTGGCGAGGACTCTCCGATGCCTTGTACCCAGATGTGCTTTGCAGCTCGGCACCCAAGTGATGAACTTCGAGGGCAGTATGGGTCACCCAAACAGGCAGCTTGTTCTCACGAACAATGTATCCCGACACCCCACCATGAGTGTCTTGTGAAAGAGTGAATCTGAAAAGTAAAGAGCCCTGAATGGGCATCGGGCCTGACGTATGAACGGCTGGAGGGGAGTTGGCAGCTGCATACATGCGCTGTCGTCTTCGTCGTCGCAGGTGAGACGACGACTCATGAAGGCAACATGCTGGGTAGACAAGTAAATAATAAGATCATAGAACCCGAGCTTGTTTCCGGCGCTCAAGCCATGAGCTTTGAATGCTGAAAGATGATTCAAGATGGATTGTCAACTCGAACACTTGCTTGGACTCAGCCATAGGCGGGTTATGGTTCTGCGATGAACCATGCTTTCGAGGCCCGTCACTGCCCGTTGCTTTGACCATGATTGGATGCAGACGCGGAGACAAGCCTTATGGCCAAGGTTGATTTGGACTCTTGGTTGCTGCTCGCTGATTATTCCATGCTCTTTGGCGAGCGGCCATGAGCTGATGGGGAAGGGTAGCGTTCTGCTGTCACAGGCGGCTTTCCTCGATCTCCAGCTCCGTTAGAGCCACCTTGAGTGTGTGTTAGCAAATGAGCTTCGAGTGGTCTCGCAGCCAACCTGCACAGGAAATAGAGAAGTGTGAGTAGCTTACCATCAGCAGCGGTGCCATTATCATCATCAAGAGAGGTGATGCATCTTGACCAAGAACCTGCATCTTGCACAAGATAGTGGACTTGGTGCATGTTTGGAATGGTCGGGAGGAGCTGAGAATTTCACTTTCAGTTCACTCAGCAAGAGAAACCTGAGGAGCAAAACCTGTGTACCTGAGAGAAAGCCCAGGTGGGGGTAACCGAAGCAAACGGAATCTTTCTCTCCGAGGAGACGCGTGACTGGTTCGCGGCCGCAGTGCTCCCTTGGCAGTGCTGCGAGGTCGGGCAGCTTCTATCAAGTACCATGGTACCGCTCGAGGGCTAGTCCTCTTTACGTAAACGAATGCACTGGGACTCTCTCCTTTCTCGGTGAGCATGAGACTTGGCAGATTTGTAGACACTGGGCTATAAGCCTTCCATATTGTATTTATTGAGCTTAGCTATGAGACGTGCATTGGTGGTTGAACAATAGAAGTGTTCCATGTGATGTTCCTGAACAATCATCCTGTCTACTCAGATATCACTCCACCTTGATATTAAAATGATCCCTTCTCTTCCGAGGGATGGAACGGCTGTGCTTCTCCTTTAATGGCGAGTCTAAAATCATGAAGTCACCGGCTGTGATGCACTGGCAGCTGTCATGCCGAGAATTCGAGTATCTTGTGCCAGGGGAATTTGGGCTAGCGGGTCTGGGGCATTGCGTCACTGAGAATTATGGCACCTCTGCCTTGAACTCCTTCTATGGAAGAGATAGTATGAAAATGAAATAATGAGAACTTGAGTTTCATTTTGAGGTTCTTGTGTTCTTGAAATACTGGTGAATATCAATGTGTTCTCTGCGCTCAATATGATGGCTGTCCCCCTATTGCTTGTTCGGACACTCCAACTTTTTGGAACAGTTGACTACCATAACAACGCGCTATCAGGCAGTGTAACTGAGACGACCGCGAAGCCTTTAGAAATGTGATGCCATGATACTAGCTCGAAATGCAGCCTAGAGGTTGGCGCGAATGGACAAACAAACGCGTTGCCCCGTAACTTTGGCAATCACATCTCGAAGCGCCTGCTAACCGGCACAGAAGTGTCAATTCTTGCTCTTGACCTTATTTACTTGATCTGAATCCTTCCTCCATCATTATTCTGCTCTCCAAACAACACACTACAGATCAAGAAACCATCACATCTTCCATTCCGAGACATCCCTCTTCTAGCGGTTTTCGTCAACTATTTACCCCTTTATCAACCTCTTGCTACTTCCAACACAATGCTTTCTCTTACCCGGGACGAAATGACCGATTTGGCCGACAACATCTACACCATCTTCACCCTCGCCAAGCTCGAGGAGTTGTCCGTCCGCCAGCTCGGCCGCTACCTGAAGAACCAGGACTTCCGAGACTTCTACTACCACGTTGTCGGAGTAGAGAAGGGAAGCCGCCATGACGGCCGACCCGAGTCCATCCAACCTTGGCTTGACCAGGCTTCTATGAAGCTCATTAAGAAGGTATGTCTAATCTTGTCCTGTTTCGCAACGTCGCTAATCAAGTGGTGTTATGCAGAAGTCCGCGGGCGAACTCAAGGCACTTGAAGGCCTTATCATCTTCTGAGCATCAGAGAACTTCCCTTTCGACTTGCCTACCGATTCTGGTCCCGGTCATAGTCGACAAGTTGTATGAAGCGACTCCAGTCGCGTGTGTTGAGCGCCAGTTATTGTTCGGGATCCCCATGTCAGTTCTTGGCCTTCTTCTTGGGTTGTGCACTAAGCTAACAAGAATGGCCCAGGTATCTCTATGGGATGGCACGGATGGGTTGATCCCTTTGATATCAGTATTGTCTCGAATTTATCGGAGTGTCGGTGTTCGTGGCCTTTTGTTCCCCCATGTTCGCGTTTTACTGCGTCCCCCTTTCATGAACGGGAGTCTCTTCATGTTATCTAGGCATCCGATTGCACCAACACCTGGCTTATTCCTTACTGCGCACTACATGTGTATCTAGAAATCCTCACTAAAGGGAGCGAGACAGCGGCCGAATGAAAGCGAATAGCAGCCCATACGTGTGTCCTTGTCAGTAATGACTCGAGAAGCCTCATCCATGAATCCTACTCGTGATATAAATATTTAGGTCTACCTTCACCAACAATGAGGTCCGAGTCAACGGATATCCAGGCAGCTCATCACGAACTGCCGACATCCGATACCTGCCGCCATAATCCACCTTCTCATGATGCGGTCTGACTAGGATGCCGGTGCTGGCTTGCTATTGTGGCAATCAAGAGTCTCCGAGAACCGAGCCTTGAGTCCTACTTATTCTGGAGACTACACAGAGCTTAATGATGTTAACCGTTGGTAGGGTGTTCTTCCGTCCATCACCACGGGTTCTACAATGGAGAGTAGTGCCCTCGGTGAGTCTGAGCGTGCCAGCGGCACGTCGGGGTCTTAGCATATACCCTCACAAATGGCAGCAACTTACTGGTCTATGAATCACGCCCCCGGATTGAGACCGGAAACCAGAACGTCATCTTTCATTAATTATCAACCATTTTCGCTTTGTTTCGGACCCGAAATTATATCTTTCTTTCCCAGAACCTAACTCAACGCCATCCATAAATCGCGCTGAAATCACTGGACACGCCAACTAAACCTTGGAGTTCTCTATGGCTGTTATGGATTTGGGCCTCCCTACTGAGTCTACCCGCTGTTTACCACGGTCATTTGATGGTTCTGTGCACGAGTCATTTGGGGGAGACGATCTATTGTGAGGTCCTCAGCTCTCTCTCCCGTCGTGAGGGTTCAACCGACCATCTCAAAGAGCCGCAGCTATTTACAGAACGGTAACCTCTGAGCTTCTAAATCCATTGTCGGTCCCCCAAGAAACTTCTCATCAAATTCATTCTGCTTGCGTTTACGTCGTGCGTGTTCCCTTGGAGTTTTCACTAGAATGGTTAGCCGAGGGATAACGAATGGCTGGGTCAATGTAAAACTGTACCTCTGGTGTTTGTATCGAGTGTGCTGTCAACGACGTTCTCGTCATCTCCGCTGGTAACACGAGGATTCTTTGCACTTGAAGATCGACCGGTCAGCCTCTGGTCAAGCGTTGCCCACTAGGATCGCAAGAACATACCGGGAGTTAAACCACTTGGACAGCAGGAGCAGGCCAGTCTTTTTCGTTAATGGCGCCGCCAGACTCGGTGATTGTCCCGTTGACATCTTTGGTGATCTTGAGGAGATTTTAATGAAAACGCCCGGGTAGTGGAAATGTTTATACTGACGTCTGGCAAAAGGTTGTAGACGGAGGACTGGGCCCTGGCGAATACTTTCACCTTCTCGAGGTTGTCGGCGGCGCAAGGGGAATCGGCCCCGGGAATCAAGGCGACAAAATCGTAGAAGTAAAGATACATTGAGTATTTTTCAAAGTCCTTTACAGTAAACTTCCGAATATTGCGCAAGATTTGATGGTTAAACTGCTTTTTAGCCAGCATGGCTTTTTCGGATTCATCAAATGCTTTCTTCATCTTGGTCGACCCGGTAAAAAAGAAGAATGGGATGAGTTGATGAGTACGAATGACAGTGGTAGTTGGGATCAGGATAAAATAGTCGAACAACGTCTGTGTTCGTGGTTGATGTTGACGGTATTGTTTGTACAATGCTCGGTGGTATGAAGGATTAAAAAAAGGCGGGAGGGGTCCGGCACAGGAGGTTTGTAAAGGCTGCAACGGGCAGATTTACTCGGCGACCTAAGCGTTTGCAGCTGGTAGTCCCAACGGATGCCAGGCAGTGCCGATTGTGCACAACGAGATAAACTCGGATTCTACAAAACGTCTAGAGGTAGGTTTGAGAGTCTACTCTGATATCAGAGCGTCAAGTAACGGGATCCTTTGACTCAGGCGGCGCCTACGTAGAGGAAATGAATGAATGATGAACATATATCCTGAACTAGAACAAATCCTGTAACCAATCTCCTGAATGCGACTCATCCCTGAGCCTTCCCTTGTTCTACTTAGCCTACGCTCCCGAGAGTACAATGCGAACACTAAATGAATTTTGTGGCAACTCCCGTCATCTCGACCATCGGTCCATTGATTGAATCGTAGCTATTTACGAAATGAGGATTGAACTACATTTCCAAGTCCCAGATCCACCTCCGTTGCCAGTTATCGATTAAACCATGTCCGGAGAAGTAAAGGACGAAACGACACCGGTCAGATTCCTCCAACTGAACCATGTTCCCGTTCTCGTTACTTCGTCCTGCCTTGTGCTGTTTGGATTCGGCTTGGATTCGGGCTTACTTATCTAGAAGACTTCCTAGGATTGTCAGCTGAGAAATCAAGAGTGGTAGGATGAGTGTACACTTTTACCCATTGCGATTCTACTCGGCAATGCGATTGAAACCCCCTTTGTCTTCTCGTGTCCACTGAGCGTCGCTTTGCGAGGATCACTCGGGCCAGAAGCAGCATCCACGTCGAATAATCGGGGCGAAGATCTATGCACTGTCTCGAGTTCCTTGCGAGTAGACAAAAGTCCACTCGTTCTCTGATCAAGCGTCGTAACGAGACAGTTACAGCACTTCCTCGTAAAAAGCGCACCCAGCTGAGGTTGTGTAACTAGTTTGTTCCTTCGAGAGCTCGAGTCTTTTCTGGTTCACACAATGTTAGTCAGAGCCTCTGGGCATCAAAAAACTTTCATACCCACGGAGGAAGCGAATCTCTGGATTTTCCCGTTGGCGATACCGTCGATGATTTTGCTACCCTAGGCATCCAAACGAGTAGTTCATGGGAGTGACGGAAGATGTGGTATTATTCACGTCGTCGGAGGGTAATATTTGAAGTTGTAAACATTCCGACCGGAGCCCCTTGAGTAATTAGTGTCTGTTCCTCGTTGGCGACTAGTTCCATCATCTTGGGAAAGACAAGCAGTTCGTGAACGTGGGCAAAGGAGCCAAAAAATCGATTGTCGAGGGAACAATGGACCGGGTGGAAGTGCTGAATATGTTTGTGAGTTGAGTCTTTGGTGCAGTCCAGGGTAATATGGAGGGGCAGAAGTCAGAGGTGTCAAGCCTACAACAGGTTGATTTCTCGACATGCGCTGTTAAACCAGAGATGCCAGAGACTGACAGATGTGTGCATCAGGAATTAATATTGACTCTACTTTGGTACAACGTGTAACCGAAGAAGTAAGAGTCTGTCTTTTTGCAATCCGTCCAATGACAATAGCCTTATCCTAGGCATACCCGACACAGAAGGGAAGAGAACACAAGAACATATATGCCCATTCCAAGAACAGCATCCAACCCCGCCAAGCAAGAAACCAACATAGCAAGTAGACGAGGAATCTTCAGTCGGAACGGTATATCGGATGATGTCGTAGGCCCCACAAGGCAATAAGGTCGTCGCCCCGGAAAACATAGCCCGAGGGGGTCGCGAGAGTCATGTCATCAGGCCCAACCTTTCGAAGTCATCAGTAAGACCATGTAGTTTAACGGGAGGCTTTTACTAACCCCTTGTTCAACTCGGAACTTTATACTTTTGTCCTCAGCGAATCTCTTCACGCATCGGTATTGATCGACATTTCGAGCAAGTAGTCCATATGGTACTGAATGCTGTGTCCAGCATAGTACTGTTCAATGTCTTTGTGCTCTTCATAAATTAGGTCGATGATGATCTTGATATCATCCATGGCATTGAAGATCTCCGAACGCGTGCTTGTTCCCGGAATATATCGCATGAAGTTCTCGAAAAAGAGGAACTGGCTCTCGAATTCAAATGTTTCGAAGGAGATAACGTTGATCCTTTTCAGCAGGATGTAGTGGTATTCGCCATGCGACAGGTGGTACTTCTCAAGGGGATCGAAGATGCTTTCTTGCTGGAGGAGCTTTTTCGGCATGGTAGATAATATTCTTGAAAAGAGACGTTGTTTGATTCAAAAGGAGAAGAGAAAATAGAAGGAAGGGCACAGGTAAGATGAAAGGGTGGTTTCCTGTAGCCCGGATTGACAGAGTGCTTTAGCAGTGACGAGATCTCGGAATTAGGTAGTTGCCGTTGCAGCGGGCAGATGGCCTACAGAGGTACCCGGTACCGGAGACAATATAGGTCCAGACGAGACTCTGCTTCTAATAAAAAGGCACAAGTGAAGACTGTATTCTTTTTACTTGGTACAGCTAAACAAGGTAATGCATCAGGGCACAGATGCACATCTCCAAGACCGACTCCTGGGACCGGCCTCCTGAACGACTGGTTTACTGCAACTTAGTCATAAGTGTATCAAAGCTGGCCACTGTATCGTCAAAATTGGCTACAGATGTACAAAGGCGTTGAGGGAAATATCGAAAGAGAAGGCGGTGTTTGTATTGTTCGGTTTAATCTTGCTCTTGACGCTTAGAAAGGTTCTGATACATCCCCTTCTGTGTCGCGTTGCTCACATAGCCATATACCCCCTAACTCCATGACCTCGTTCCTCCATGACCTTGTTCCTCCTTGCCTTCTGGCTTGATGGGAGACCCTGGATATAGATTCATAGCGCGATCAAATCATCACCATGAAAAACATAACCACTTGGTGTCACCACGACTCGACGTTCTTCCCAGTCGGCAGCTATCTTGACCTTTGAAGAAGCGTTACGAGGGGCTTGAAACTGTTCAAGGGGCTGTACTAACCTCTGCTCTGAGCTTGTAAACAACGACTTTGGCCTTGGCGAAATGCTTGAGGCGACGAAATCGTTCCGTCGCAGAAAAGGTCGGTTTTCCGGGAAGTGAAAGAATAAAATTTTGAAAGAAACGGTACTGTGACAGATCTTCAAAGTCTTCGAAGGTGATCTCTTGCAGTTTTCGAACAACGGTTTCCGAGTTGCGGCCCGCGAACATCACTTCCTCTTCGAAGTCGGTGAACACGTTCGTGTGAGGCATGGCGGCGGTTGATAATAGTAACAGTGGTGAAGATAGGCGAAAATTTGGTGTCTTTTGAAGGTTCAGTGTTGGTGTAGAAATCAAAGGAAGATGGTAGGGGCAAATTCTCTGTGGTCAAATGCACTAGTTGCCGTTTCAGTGGGCAGTTGAACTGCAAAGGCACTGGAAGAAGTCAAACACACTTTACAAACGGAACACAAAGGACATGTACCTATAAACAGTAGTGCCCAGACAAGTCAAGACAGCACAGGAAACTACAAATATGGTCCAATATTAGGCAAGAATCTTTATTTTGTGTCTCTACTACAACAACAATGTTCTCAAGCCTTAGTAGAAAAGAAATCAAAACACCTAAAAATGAATAGGATTGCCAAATTCGCGTAGTATCGTGATGATACTTGAGGGCATCGTACATCGATGATGTACTATAATACTCGTGACATCTTCCATCCTTCGAACCTCTCCTTGGGCATTTTACAGGGCAATGAGATTGTCATTGTAAAAGGTGTGGCCAGACTTGGTCACTTCAATGAGGACCATGTCTTCCTTCTCGAGTCGCCGCACCTATGGAAGATAGACATCAGTAACAGCTTCGAGTTCTCAGGGGTGTATATACTAACCGCAAAAGTCTTGACACGGGCAAAGCGGCAAACTGCCGACGGGGTGTTGTACTTTCCGATTCGAGCAACGAAAGCCCGAAAGTACGAAAACAGCGACTCGAACTCATACTCGTCAAAGGTAATGTAGACGAGTTTCTTCAGGACCGTGCGGTCATGCTTTCCATAGAAGAGCAGAAGCTGCTCAGTAGTGCAAAACATCGAGGTTCTTTCTGGAGTTGCTGCGGGCTCGATAAGATCGCCGCCTGTATAAATCATGGTGCTCTGCGATTCCATAATGTTGAGTTGGGTTGGGTTTAGACAAGGAGGGTCTTGTGACGATTTGTTCTGTCCGTAGTTGAAGGTGTGAAATAGTTTAGTTGTGAAGAAGTTGAAAGGCTTGGGAGACAAAAAGATAAGGGAGAGGTTGCAGAGAAGGTCTGTAACAGTGACAGGTTTCCTGTGGGTAGACAAACGCACTAGCTGGTCCCTCGTAGTTCCAGACGGACCAGCCTCCTCCTGGCACTACCAACTACACAAGCTACATAACCTAAGGGTCTGGTCTAAACCGGCATAACTTTAGTCCCATTCTTTCGTCTCTTATGCTCCTATTAGTCCAGACTTAGGGTAGCTGGAGATGAAGGTTGTTATGGATGGATTTCACATGAACAACTCAGATATTGGAAGAGCGGCAACCTCATGGAGAAGAAGATGGTACACTGAATAGATAGAGAGAGAAGTAATTCTACCCCAGTGCTCACTTGACCCCTGTCTACTTTCTAGAACATACAAATTCGTGCTATCCAAGACGTTGAGCTCCATTATCACGATGGTATTGTCCGTATGAGTGCCTTGACAACTCTACCAAAACAAGATGCTGGAGATGTACTAATGCGAGTGCCTAGAGCTTAGACGTAACGTAATTTGCATCTCAATAGCGAACTCGTTTGCATAGCAACGTACTTCGTAGTGCCAGCGCACTGGGCCCGTCTGGCACTGCGAAGGCCGCCAGGGAGTGTGTTTGCTACACTACAGGAGATTGACCTCTTTGAAGACCTCGCTCGCCCTCTGTCTTTTCCCCACCCAACAACCTCAGTCTCTCATCGGAACAGCCCTTTCACGCATCACAAAAAAGCCACTACACATCACAAGATCCTTCAACATTGAAAGAAGCCCCCTTTCCATACACTTTCATCGTTCAACTCTCCTACCAAATCTATCCAACCCTTCAACGACAGAGAAGATGTCCACTGCATCGGATGTGGCTCGAGTTTTCACGGACACTGAAGAGGAGACATATTCCATGTTCTCCAAACCAGAGCAGGCTATGCTTTCCAAGGGCAAAGTCAACCGGACTATCATTGAAAAGATACTGGACATGAAGTTTTATAACTACCAGTACGAGGCGATGTTTCGATTCTTCGAAGCATTTCTCTGCACCCTCCGGGGGTGGGGGTTGACCCCTGACACAAGTCGACAGTTCAGACTACTCAAGCGATTTGCTTCGGACACAAACTACGACTACTACATGGAGGACAAAGTTAGTATATACTGCCGTGAGAACTCACGTTGTTGCTAATCTCTCTTACAGGCCCTCAAGGAGAAGCAGGAAGCTGTGGAGGTCACTCCGTCAGGCCATATCTTCAAGGGCGATGATCTTATCGCACTTTAAGTCAAGGGTTGATATGACTAAATGGGAGGAACGGTAGTCAAGGTATGAATTACGTCCTTGAGGCTGGGCAAACATTTTGGTATGAGAAGAGGACCAGTAGCTGACAGACTGTGACTACTACCAGGATATGAACTACATACCGCTCCCAGGTAATGGGCCATACGACAGGACTTTATCCTCAGGATAGTCTTCATTTAGGACGAACCCAATACTGCCTTCCGCGACTTTCTTTCCTAGCGTTATCGACATCGCCTTTCATGTTTCGTCTTCGACGCGGTTGAAGCATCGGCGGATATTTTCCTCTTTTTGCTGTCCAGCTCTTTGGGTCAGCGGCGCGTGTTGTTCTGGTTGAGGACCTCAGGGGCGGACTCCTGTAGAAGTGTTAGGTACTGGAAATAGAGTGACCTTGCCCCCGAAGCTTCGACGTGACGTATTGTGCATCACCAGTAACAGACTCATGTGCGTCCAAATAGTGATGGGCTATAACCTCAGATAAAGTTGTTTCTAAGGACCCCGATTTCTATCCTTTAGAAAGGAAACAGCTTTCCAGAGTAATTCAAAGACAGGCCCGACGTTCTACTACCATCAGGGGTTATACTTGGCCGACGCTCATCTACCTTGCCTTGACATACACTTCATACTCACGTAGTTCCATGGTAGCAAGAGCTGATGTTCACATCATAAATTGGACAAATCTACCCAAACTTGCATCAAGCAAGACACGAAATTATACAGTCAAATATATACATAAAAGTCGAACCCCCTTCTTTCATCCACTCACTCTCAATTACCACTTAAGCCTTAACACACTGGTGGTAGTAAGGGTTCATCTCAACACACTTGTAAGGCTTCTCGCACTCAGTAGGACCATTGTAGTTCTTTCCACCACACTGGTAGTACTGCTTAACGGGACCGACATTTCCAGTTCCGATAGGTCCAGCAGGGGCGGTGCCGCTGGGGACGTCATAGGAGGGCTTGGTCTGGGTGTTCCACTTGTAAGTGTAGGCGGAGCTGGTGCGGACGACGGGGGCGCGGGTAGGGGCGGCGGCGGTGGAGATGGCGACGGCTGTGGGCTCGAAGTCACCATCCTCCTCACAGTCGTCGTCTTCCTTTTCGACGGGAGCGGAGGCATCATCCTCGCAGTCCTCGTCCTCGTCGTAGATAGGAGCAGGGGCGGACTCGTCATCGCAGTCTTCATCGTCATCGTAGACGGGAGCCTTGGTGGGGAGAGTAGATGTGCCGTTGGTGGGGATAACGTAGGTAGGGAAAGGAGCAGCGGTCTCATCCTCGCAGTCATCATCGTTATCGTCAATGTTGGTGTAAACGGGGCCAAGAGCAGTGCGTGTAGCCATGGTGGTAGCAGGAGCAGAGCTGTTCTTCATGGTAGTAGGGTAAACAGGCTCCTCAGTCTCAGGAAGCTCATCACAGTCGTCGGTCTCGGTGTAGGCGGGCTTGGTCATGGTCATCATGGTAGTAGGCTTAGCAGTAGGGGCAACAGTGCTGGAGACAGGAGCGCCGGTAGCAGCGGCGGCGAGAAGGCTGGAGACACTGGTCCAGGCAGGCTTCTTCTCGTACTCGTCGGTGTAGAGAAGAGCTTCACCGGTACCCTCAAAGACATCAGGGATCCAGCTGTACTTGTCGGTGATACCCCAGACGGTAACTCCAACACAGCCCTTGACGTCGAGACAGGCGCCGACCATGTTGGCGTACTCGTCACCTTGCTTGGCCAGAGCGGCGGCGGAAGCAGGGACGGCGGAGTGGCGGATGTCGAGCTCGGTGAAAGCAACTTCGACGTCTAGAGCAGTGAAGCGCTCGAAGACGGTGGCCATCTCAGAGCGAGAAGGAGACTGGCCGACGATGAGATGACCTTGGAAACCGACACCGTCGATGGGAGCACCGGCCTTTTGGAGGATCTCGACGATCTCAACGGCGCGGTCGGTCTTCTTGCCGTTCTGCTCGAGGTTGTAGTCATTGTAGTAGCTGCAATCGTTAGAGATACATTCATGCTAGGAGGAAGGTGGACATACAGCTTGGCATCGGGATCAGCCTTCTTGGCGGCGTTGAAAGAAATGGCGAGGAAGTCGGTTCCGAGAGTCTGGTAGAAGACACTGTCGCGCCATTCACCGCTGTCGTCGATAGCCTCATTGACGACATCCCAGGCGTAACAGTCGCCCTTGTAGTGCTCAACAACGTTGGCAATGTGCGCCTCGATAATCTCGGTGAGCTCAGACTTGGAAAACTTTCCAGCAGAGACTATTTACTCGTTAGAACACCTCTTTTGAACACGCGCTCGAACAAACTCACCCCAGTTGGGCAGCTGGCTGTGCCAAGTCAAAGCATGGCATCGAAGAATCTGCTTGTTCTTCTTGGCAAGATCAGGAACAACATCGGCAGTAGTGTAGGTAAACTGATCACGAGCAGGCTCGACAGTCTCCCACTTCTGTCCATTCTCAGGGACAAGCTGACCAAACTCCTCAACATTGTTAGCGAGCTTGGCGTAGGCGGCATCGCTGAGGTAGCCGTTGTCGACGGCACTGCCGAAGTACTTGAGACCAGCGGCCTGCGCTAGGCTGTGAAGCTGGGCCGAGACTGGGCTCGAGGCCAAAAGACCGAGAAGAGCAGACTTGTGCATATTGACTGTAAAGAACGAATGGATAAAGCAAACAAAAGAGTGTATTTTGCTTTGTTCAAAGGAATGAAAATTGGGTAGAATGAAAAGAATGAATGAACAGCCACTGGCGTGTATTGCAGCTTCAACTCGACTTCCATCGTGGAGATATATAGCAGCAGATCATAAGTGTCACCCCTGCATCTTCATCGTCAAGCCTTGCACGGGGGAATATCTTCCATACAATCAAGATGCCTTGTTACATCTCCGCTTCGTCTCAGGTGTATGATCAAGGGGTTCGGGCAGCGTTGCCGTTTAGCGAATGAGCTTGTCATGAGGGGGGATTGGTGATTATCCGGTTGAAGAACTGGGATGTTCGGCAATGTCAGTTGGGGAGTGGAGTTTATGTCATTTAAACCCTTGTTCTGTCCAGGAACAGGGCACGGGTAAAGAGGTTGTTGGCGGTTAAATACGTGGTGAACATCACATCACCAACGTGTTCTGCAGGTACGTCTGTCGGTTTAGTCTCTCCTTGTTCCTGCATGAGATGAGATTAGGCTATCACTAGCAGATAAAAGAATGGCGCCAAATGAACACCATCTCTGACCGTTGGATTCGATAGTCGCGATGGTACCTGTCGATCCCACCATCTCCCCTTCATGTTTCAGATACCCGGCGCTAGTAAAGATTGGTGTGTCTTATTCCTTTGAGTGATTTTCGTCTGATGTTGTCGTTTAGCTCGTTAGAGATTGATGATTTGCTTATTGACGAATTTCGGTTAACATCCATGGCTGTCATTTTAGAGCACGGCTGGGGAGGTTCGACCATGCGACTCAAGCCAAGATTTGAAGGCTTTCCATGTTGTCAATCAAATAGGCGAATATTACTTGTCGTATTCAACGGGTCTCCATCACGGAGAATGCGGATATTTTGTACCCACTTTGAAGTACACGTACGTCCAGATGAACCGACGGTAGCAACGGAGCATCCAGGTCAGGGCCTTGGGCTTGCGATCGTATCATTTAGCATTTGAACTCACGGCATAATTACGAAAGACACGATACTCGTGTGTTTGTTTTCCCGATGGTATCGGCAGTTGAGCCAGTATTGCATTTCTCGTGGTTCGGGTTGTGGGCTAACCACAAAAAAAGTTGAACAATAATGTGTTCTATCGCCGTGAGCTACGAAAGCAAATCATCAATCAAAAACATCTGAAAGAACTTGTAACCGAACAGCATGACTAGACTTGACAGATGTCAATGATCGGCAATCGGGATGTTGGGGTGGGAAGGAACGAATTGCATTTGCCTCCGACTTACCCTATATTGGCTTGCCATTGAGCGCCATAACCACATTTTTACAATCTTGATCTTGAACCTACTATTTGTTATTGATTGACGGCCAATGGCTTCTTGACTAGCCATTCTGCTACGTAGGATCCTGTGACTCTTAGATGCCTGGAGTCTTGCTTGCGTGGATTCCGGGCTGTGGTCTAACCTTGAGCATCATTTTAACAACATTTGTCACAGCAACCAAGCCTGGGAAGTCGCAAGCCCCCCTGTCCGGCATCTACGTCTCCTGTCGCTTGAAACATCGAATAGCATTTTAGACGAATAAGAAAAATTCACGACATGGAAATTTCCAGAGCGCCAGTACGACTTTTGGCACTGTACAAATCTTTCACTGATATAAAAACAACTACTCTTGCTCGCAACCCGAGACATCAACATCCAGAGCTATAATACGCAAGACAACGATGGGGGAACTGGCCGAAGCCATTTAGAAGAACGACCGGGCGCTGAAACTCTACAATGGAACCGATGGAAATCATTCCTGCCCATTGACACTTTGTTCGACCAGAGCAACTACCGAAAACCCTGACGACCTTCGGCAGATAAACTTCACTTATACCTTCTGACGAGCAAAGACGAGAAGACTCGAACACCAATTCAACAAGTCTATCCAAGGCCCTGGTCGACCAGAAACCGCCTAGAACAGCAGTGGATGCCCGGAGCGAGATCCAAGTATCAGAAGCATCTGGGTCGCCATGGCAAACGTGAAGCAGAAGAAGAAGCACAATATCGGCATTAACAGAGGAGCACGAAACTTTGCAGAGCTGCCATCGACACCCAAGCCGATCTGTCCGTGCTGTCCCACCGCCGACGACAGGACGAGCAGGAGGACGTTATCACCGCTGCCTGCCATTCTTAAGCCGTGTCTGAATAAGGCCAACGGCTGTTTCTGCCTCGTGTAGCATCGGATTGGCCAAGGTGCTCGTGAACTGTTTGCTTAATTTCATCCCAGGCTTGGACAAGATCAAGCCCGTTGTGTACAGGGGGGATCATGCGCAACTGAAGGAAGTCCTCCTCATGGAAATCAATTTCGAAGTGAGACTCGACGTACAGGAGATTTCACGGAACCGGATTCATCGAGATTTCAACGATCCTCACGGTGTCGCGTCGCTGTTACCATCGAGCGCGCTGTCGTTGTGCGCATCCAGAGATTATCGCAAAAGTTGAACTTGCTAATGGAATACAGAGAGGACTTCAAGAGCTTAACAGTAGTCCCACAGAACGTTTGTACTAAACTTTTGCTATTGGGTAGAAGGTCTGGATTTTATGAGTAGGAATCAGAATGGAAGTCCCGTGCTTTCGACTGACCTTCCCAGTAAGCATCCTTAACCTCAGTAGGTAGCAGAAACAACAGTGGCCAAGGACCAGGGCATCATTGCCTGAGGAGCATGCAAGAATGCGAAGAATGTGAAAGTTTGCGCGATAGAGGATAGAACACACCGGCCGGAACCTTTTGGCCTTGAGGCCAGACGCTGGGGCCTCAGATGTGACCCTCCCCGGCCTCTCTGTTTGGATTCCTAAGGGGTCATATCCAGCGAGTCCTTCACGAATGATTGGGACTGCAACGGATGGGCATTCTGCGACGATGCCCGTGATATGTGATCTGCCAGTGCAGAAGGAAAGCGCACACTGAGATCCCACAAACGAGAGAGGGCTACCCAAACCAAGGTGAGGTCAATAAATGTCAGGTAAGTGATGCGAATAGATGCATCATATCAAATATCATCGACAGCGAGACAGCACCCATGTCCCTTTCTTCTGGACTTCACCCGAAACTGGGCCCTTTTGCCATAGACAGAAGGCCAAAAACGACCAAGGTAAAGAGCAAGAAGGCTATTTCTGCTATCACCAGGGCTGCTGAACTCCCGGAACCGGCTTACATGGCATGTAGAAGCTGGAGACTCTTTCATGACACACAAGACACGAACCTCAACCAAGCCCATTTGCCTGTCAGGGGCGATAAAACAGTGAATCCCATCTAATTTGAACCATAGGCCGACTACGACAACGCGCGAGCTTGCAGAGTCACGCCCGCTTACCGCTCGCTACCTCCCGCACAAGAAGACGAAGAAGATGAAGACGAAGAGCGAGAAGGAGGTGGACACCCTTATCACGGCCGCTGGGTTTATAAGAATGTGAACTACACAGGAAGTCGACATCTGCGGGCTCGTTCGTGGTGAGCAGGCTGACAAGAGTGCCGTCGCGAAAGAAGCGAAGGTATCTGTAGTAAGTTACGATATAGATTGGAGCCCCCTAGGTAGGTTGGTTCAACGAGGCTTGTCCAGCGCGGATATGATGGACCGTAGAGATATAAGGGCCATTCAAGCGAAAGTCAAGGCCTCTCCAAAACAGAGAAGTTTGACAAGCAAGCTTACCTGGAATCTCACTCCGCGACCTTTGGAGGCCATTGTCGCCGAGAAGAGGTAGCCAAGAATGTGGCGAGGACCTTCACAACAGAAGGAGCTTCGACATTTATTATGACCACTAGATCTGTGGAGGCTCAAGTATATGGCGGGTGAAAGCAAGGGGGAATCTCAGTGACAGACATAACATGACAGGCGGATAACAGCGGAAACATCCTGTAAGGCTCAGGCTACTATAACCAAGTAGACTAAGTGCTAGTCTAAGCTAACCTCAAATAACCAAATTATTTCATCTCTTATGCTTTCGAGGGCCAATTCTTCTGATGCTCCAAGACATGAGGTTGAGGTGATTGAGATTCAGCACGACCCGTATAGGACGTTAGAACAATACATGGGTCAGGCAGTCACAAACCTACCAACGCATCACGCGAGATAGGCATCATGGACCAAGCAAGAAAATGCCATAGCATAGCAGAGTATATACCCAAAACGCCACGAGTCTAATGCTCTATACAATGCGTTCCTCCACAGCTCAGCTACAAATACATTCGCTTCAACTCTTATGATTCGCGACCCAGCCGCTCCTCATCATCTTCCGTTAACTCATACGCAGGTCGGAAACTTTCCCCGTTTTGTCCCTGCTTCTTTAGGTGCGGGTTTGGGTGTGTATCCTTTTTGCCGCCTAGACTCGTGTAGCCTTGGTCGTAGAGAGGACAATATGCGATTCCCAAATGGCGAATAAACTGGAGATGTTAGCGGAGGTGTGTAGGGTTGGGAGGTGGTGCTTACAGCCCAGATTTGTACATAATGCCAATCAATAACAGGATGTATCCTCATAAACGACGGCCAACCAGCGTCCGTCGGATCAAAGAACGTCAAGTTCTCGCCATGAGGATCTGTCCGTCTAGTACCCACAAACACAGCCTTGATGCTCGGTCGCTCTTCAAGGTATATTTCGAGACCCTTCTTCATGGGTAACACGTATCGCGCAACTTCAAGACCGTACTCGGCGCTGGACGTCTCGACGAATTCGTCTACTTCGGGGAAGGGATGCGCTGCGACGATGTATACACATTGGAGCTTCTCGGGAGGTGTGATGGTGGAGGCGCCGTTGGTCTGGTCGGAATAGTAGATGCGACCCATGCGTGCGAGGATCACGATGAGGAGGACGAGACCTGGGTGTGTTAGTTAGTATCGCGCGGTCATGACTCTTGCCTGAAGCTCTGGTTGTCACTTACAATCCTTCCCTCCATTATATGATAACGATATTTGTTCCGGCCTGCGCACGTCAGCAACCGCCCATATCCGCCATACCTGCCAATCTCACAAAAACATACGTATACTTCCGCAACGCCTCATCAACAACCTCTATAGACTTGCGAACTTGGCTCTGCACATCGCGCAGTATCTGTGTCTCGGGTTCCTCCGCAATAAAAGCTTCGACCTTGTCTCTGAGCTCGAGACACTTGTCGCGCAAGGAGCGGGGTGGCGGGGTCGATATCATGATGGCTCTAAGTGAGGTATCTCTGCGCAATCGCTTTTCGTATGGGGGACAATTTTTGGAAGGATTATGAAGATGATTGGCAAGAGAATAATGAATTGGGTTTGAGAGAGTTTCCAGTTTCTGGAAGCTTCATTCGATAGCTCCGGTTTCGCCGTACGGCGGCGATATGTATGGATGGGTAGTAAATGCAGGGTACTCTCATGGGCCGAGGGCCAATGGTCATCACGTGCATTAGCACTGTCACTTCAGAGGCGTCACGTGAGTTTAATGAATCCATGTCAATCCAGCGAGCGATGAGACAAGATAATCAGACTTGTTTTCCAAGAACTATTTAATGATTTTTGTATTTTTTCTTTCCTTTTCTTGATGAGTATATATCAATAGATGACTTGAAAGAAGCTGTTTGTGCCAGCGTCCGAATTCCCTGCGTATACAACAATATCCCCTCAACCAAGTTCATTGCGTTCCTCGCGCCATGCTTTCCTCGTCACCGTGTTTAAGGTAACGCCTTGAAGAGTACCTCCCTTGAAACAATCCGCGCGGGCTTCGTCCGCCTTTGGACAAGGGAGCTGTTTGTCCTGGTTAATAGCTTATCGATTGGCGATGACACCCTGCTTCATTCACTGCTGGTTGACAACTTCGTTCTCTCAACCAGTCGCCGATCCAGGGCACTTCTCGGAAACATTACTTGAAAGAGAATCTCCAATTTCAATGGATATCGTCTCTTGTTGCCGTCGATCCGGCTATGGCCAAGTGTAGCTGAAGAATTGAATTAAGGAAATATAATTCTTTCGGGAGCAGTAAATTCGACCGGTGGACGATGGAGAACGGATTGCCATCCCGAGGTACAATGACAACCAGTTGGCGACAGGTCCAAATGTTGGTCACGGTCTTGAAGGCCTCTACAATGGCCTCTTCGACAGCTTTCTCGTGGCGTGAGTTTTGCGATGTTGCTCAAAAGGCCATCCATCCATATTGAGCTATTCGTGGTTTTTGACTTTCAACAGGTTCAGCTGGTACCTCATGTTACTCGTTTAGCGTTTGCACCGTGGCCGTGGATAGCTTGACCTGGGACAGGGCCGGGAGTATAGGCCGGACGATAGGGTGGAATAAGGACAGCACTGAGTTCCGCGCAACACGTTGAGACATGCCAAAGCCGTCTCGCACATCAGAAGAGGGCTATGATCTCCATGAAGCAGAGCTGGTATCGCCTCTACGAGTCGAAGGGGTAGAGGATGCGCAAAGCCATTTGATGCGCAAGTTGTTCGTTCTCTGCATTGAGGGTTTTGATTCGGGCGAGAAGATCGTTTCCTTGACCGGAACGGGGTGGCCGTTGCTGGTAAGCTCGAAAAGGAAGAGGTTGCAGAGAACGCGAGATACATGTCAGTGTTTGAGGGTACTCGGCCGAATTCATCCTTGTTACGAAGTTGCGGAATGGGCTTCCTGGGATGCAGGGTGATTTCGTTATATTGGAAATCTTCTCTTCTCCCTGGCCAGCTATAATTGCGATGAGAAATCCAAGCTGCGCCTGGACCCCAGGTGATAGGGAAGTCATAACACCTGCTGTTTGTGATTTCGCGTTTCCAGCGTGTCTCTTTCGCAAGAGTTCATTGACACCTTGCAAACAGTCTAGTGTAGTTTGATGATAGTATCTCATTGGTGAGCCAGTTCTTGTTGCCAGTTTTGTACCGCAACGGCCCATTTCCCCAGACCCTCTGGAAGTCGTCGTAGGAAAGTGACGTTATGTCACTCTAGGCGTTCGAGGGAGGGAGCGAACCTCTCGGCAACGGCGATTAAATGTTGCAGTCCCACGTTCATGATCCCAAAATTAAGCTCTTCAATGTAAGACTATTCATATTGGCATTCCTTTGTTGTGGAGAGGGCTCGTCGAGTTGTCAGGTTTAAGCCGACGGGTTGACTGTAAGCATGCGCATTATCCCACTCGACTACATGGTCTTGGGCGCCACGGTTGGAGTCTGTAGACGGGAGGAAAGTGTAGCGAACATGTCAACGGGTCTTAAGTCTGGGCGTGACAGGCGTGTAACTCAAGCTTCCGCTGCGGCAGTAAGATTCTTTGTTAATACGATAACCTTGACGCATTGTTGACAGCCGCGGGAGAATGTAGAATTCGTCTTGCACACTGGAAGGAAGTGTAACTTCAACGTAGTGTTCCCACGCCCACCACCAGGCTCCATGTCGAAGAGTTCGGGCCATTACTTGCACAAGCTCAGGCCAGTGAGTGGGGAGGAAGAATAAGACATCCCGTGTGGCAAGATTATTCTGTGCCACAAGAGACTGTCCATTACGATTGACATTTTGCTTGCACAGAAACACGCGTTTCGGTAAGGCTAGGAACATCCTATGAATGTTAGATGAGCTCGCTTGAGTAAGAGTCAGTAGGTCACTTACCCCATCAGCTGTCCCTGAGTCACCGGTTCCAGTGAGTCCAGGGTGCGCTGACTTGATGTGTTTATCAACTTGATGTTGTTTCTTGAAGACCTGACCACATTCGTCGTAGAGACACATGGTGTAGACTCCTTGCTGCATCTGTTTGAATTGTTGGGCTGTCAAGCCCTTTCGCGACAAAGCCGATACTTATCGAGGAACGATGGTGGGGATGGCGCATCAGGAAGAACTGTTTTGTCATCGGTTCATTTGTGACTTTCCATACGCCCAAGTTGTCGTAGCTTCTGCAATCTGCAGTTCTTCTGCGCTCCCGATGTTAATGACGATTTCCTCTTTCATTCGACTGCGGATATTTCTGTACCTCCTCGCTAAGAAATTCAGTAATGGCTTCATGGTAGCGATCTACCCCGAAGGTCGGTGGCTGCACGTTCGCACAGGTCCTTGATGTCGCTCAAGATTGTTTTCTGCCGTTCGAATTAGCCTGTGTTTCTCATGTGCGTACCATTGCAATACCCCTTACCATTCCTATCGCTGTCTCTAGGTTGGTTCTGGTCCTGGCATGTTCCTGTTCCCCCAGTAGCTGACTCGCCGTCACAGATCAGTCGTTTTGGTGTGCGTCTTTTCCGGGACGTGTCTTGTCGCCCGTCATGCGAGGTGATGAACAGGTGACCGCTGCGCAGCGACTCTCCGTTCTGTCAAAGCTTGGGGCGATTCAGCCTTGTATGTGTGATCGACAAAGCCGCGGTGGAGATCGCGGCGGAGAGGTTGAAGATGGAGTGTGAAGCGTTTTGACGACGTCCAAGATGTTTTCGTAGGCTCCGATCACCAGTTCATCCGGTCCAATAGAAATTGGTGACCTTACTGTGAGGAGGGTATCAATCACATCCCTGTAGTGGCTCATCTCCCTTTTCTGGTCGTCAGTAGCCCTATCATCAAGCGGCAGAACGTCCAAACTGGCAGTTAGGGCAGTTAGGGCATTTGTGCTGCTTGTGGTGATTTTCATTGTACTTTGGAAGAGCAGCCCCATATGTCGAAAAGTTTCCGCAAGGGAGAACACACGCGTCATAAGGGATCTTCTCAACCTTTCGAAGATCTGGTATAAGATTGATGTTTGGCACATCTTCGTTGAGGGTGACTGGTTCCATGTGTATTGCGCTGTTCCTTGGGAGCAGGACCATGGCGCGGGAGAATCGCGCATTTGAGTTGCCTTGGCCTGTAGGCAATGATATTGCCGGATTGGAAGTTGGTTGAGTAGCATTGGTTGTTTGGAGTGGAACGCTTGGCTGAGCTGATAGTTGGGCCTGCGAGGATGCAGTGGTGAGTTCATGAAAAGTGGCGGAGACATAGTTTGCTCGACTACACGATGTCGACTTGGAGCCCTTCTCCGTGCAACCGACTCCCCTTCCGGTCTCGCGTCTGCCTCAGGAGGTTGGTAGATGATATGGTGATTTAAGAGGTAGCTTACCTGCGGTCGTCAGCAGCTTCAGTGGAATAAAGCTTGAAGGTTTCCTGAGACCGTTGATCGGTAATGACACTGCCTTGATAGGCTTCATGGAGATGTCCGTTCTCAATCGAATAGACTGAGTGCTCTCGAGTGTTCTCGAGAGTGTTCTCTGGTTCAAGAAGACGACCAAAATTCGCCTCGGTAGCTCCCCGTGAACGTCAGATTGGCTTGATCGAATTCAATATTCTTACCGTGATAGATAGACGGGCTGCTCGGTCGATCTTGCGAAACTTGGATGCCATGCGGGATCCCAACGACAAGTAATCCGGAAAATATGACCGCTGTTGAAACGAAGCGGATTTGTTTGACTTCGGGTGGTAAACATCTTCGTATACGCGGTGTATTGGTGGCTTAAAACGGGGCTCTTTGGAGGTTAGTGTTCCGAATGGGAAGTAGTTCGGGAGAAGAACATACAGATTGAACTTCCGAGCGTCAATGTCCCGTTCAGTGTCGTATGTATGGGCCATTTCCACCGTATCGTCTCTTATGATTTCGGCAGCCAATCCTTCTGATACCCCAATGGTCGTTGTTGACACCCACTCGTTCGATGAGTTTATATCGAAGGGGGGCAAGTGTTCAACCTCAAAGCTTTTTCCCGCAAAGCGGCAAATGTTGGCATCTTGTTAGTCTGCCAGGTTTAACCGTATTTCCATTCAACGAAGCCGGTGTCTTTCAACAGTCAGTGTCAATTTCATCAAAGAACATCAACGACTTACTCTACCCTCACGAACTGGTTGAGCCAACGACCGCCCCGGGGCAGACACACTTCACTCCCAAACGCTGATCGTTAAGGGAGACACAGACACGGGCCAACAGCACACCGTGACTTTCCTTGCTTCGCCTTCGTGAGACTGTTGATCTGGCAAAGAACGAGAAAAGAAAGGCCAGGGGCTGAGGGTGAGGCACCGACCAAGTCCTCGGCTACGTGTCAGAGATTATGTTAGAGTCTGAGCTAGTGGTGTCCGCCTGTCACTGTTCACTAACCTGGGTAAGAATGGTGCCAAAGGATTGAAAGTTTAAGGCGGCTGTTTGGGACGCCTGGTGTCTCGTAATGGAAAAGACGTTGGGCAAAACGCTCATCGATCTCGCGGTCTTTTCCATCTGCTCCTTCAGGTCATCTAGGACTTTAGCCCCGGAGCGCAGGCTCGTGAGGCACTGCTTCATAACTGAGTAGTAAGCCATGATAGAGACACTATGCCGACGCTGAAGATCCAGTGAATGTTATCAGCGTGAACAGAATGATTTGCTGAAGTTCGAAGAGTGATAGGAGAGTAGGGATATTTGGAACCGATCCGTGAGATTCGTCCTTCTTCAAGGGAAGTATTTTCGGCGTAGCAAGCTTGAACGAAACCAAGAGAACCCGCTGTCACGAGGCGGAAAACTGCTCACTCTGCTCAGATAGACGTCATTCATCTCTGCTCTTTTCATCCAGCAGTGGTATGTAACTTACCAGTATCAAAGAGCTGGGGATCCGGGCTGGCGATATATATATGATGAGGTGAACGACCTTTCAGGAGCTTGTCGTTGCAAATTCTGCGATGCTCTCCCGGAGAAACGTGCTGGCAGTAAGCAAGTTTCCTCTGGACTGAAGCATTCCGCGCAGACAACAAAAAGCCACAGCCTTAACCGGTTGGACAGGTCTTGCTGAGTTTCTGACAGAAACCCCAAGTACAGTTTAATTGTACCAAGACATAACCAACAGGCTGATACAACCTAAGGGAGGCGGGGACCCAAAGGAGGAGAACTCCAAAGAGAAAAGAGAAGAAGTGAACAAGGGGGTGATGGGGGGGACGGTATATATGGCATGGTTAGAACAGACAGGGTGAGTCAGCGTTGTTCATAGAGCATGAGCAGAACATTACCAGGACCTCTGCCGCAGAGTATCACAAGAATTACCAGATGGAAGCATAAGAGACGAAATAATTCGGTCACCTTATGCCGCCTTAGGCTAGCATGTAGGCCACTTTATTTCTGTACCCTAAGTCTTAAGGGACTTTCCTTCTGTTACCCACCCGCTTTGTCGTCGCAATGGGGTAACAGGAACTGGGAATCGCTTCCCAGACGGAGGCAGTTCAAACGACGTGAGTGAGTTTCCAAATTGCCTGGCCACTTATTTCCTGATGCGTCCAGGATGATGCGTCAAAGTGGTCTAAGAGTCGGGACTCTGCATGTTCACTCCCGCCTCATCCAGCCCCTCAACTCAATAACTTACAAATGATTACTCACTTTTGTTGGCTAGGTAGGAGGATCGACAGTTTGGAGCTCTTCTTTTCTCTTTTTCCCCGATGTTGTATCGTCTGTGTGGCGGGTTGCGGCTCGGCCAACGCCATGTTTGCATGCATGCAGCCATATATCCGCCTCTATTCCCGTCTTACACGTCAATTACTCTGTCAACAATGGCAAACCTGATCAATTCTCCCATCACGTATTCATGTTTCGGACATCCCCACGAAATAGGGCTGGTCTCAACATCAGTACTGGGCAATTACATTGCTTCTTAATGACACTCTTTTGTCACCATGCCATATCTGACACCTCCGGTGCATTCTCAGCTGCATTTGACTTCCTTCATCTCACTTACGGCTCACGCAAGTGATGTATCACAAGAGTAGGCGGAGGAAGTTGACAGACCACACCGCCCTCAGCCATGAGGGCGGCTGGGCGGCTACTGGGTAACACAACATATGCGCCTTCATTTATCCATCACCAAATCTTCATTATTCTCACGTCAGGTCACCTCGCAAAAGGGAATGTATCATGTAGGCCTTGGGGCACTGAACAGAAATAGCCTGACTCGCTGCTCAAATTGACATAAAGTGATATCTTGGGACCAATTCTTCCGATACTCTGGCCAATGGACGGGAAGCAGCATACCGCTATCTCATCTGGAATCATCAGATGCAGCGACGTATGACTCTTCTGCCTGTTGTTTGCCGATACTGAGTTGCCATCTATCTTTCTCCGGGAATCCAAGCTTGAGTAAAGGGTTTCTTCACGGCTGGGAGTGAAGATTTAGGGGTCTTTTGGACCGCCCAGCTTGACAAGATGAGAGTCTTTCCCAGGCTTTTTGTTCTTTCTGTCAATATTTAGTTTTGTTCGTGGTCTCATATGATTGTGTCTTGGTCGTTGCTGTGAGTAAGGTGAGCATCCTCGCTGAGTGTACCTTCAATTTGACAGACCCTCCATGGAAATCGTAGATAGGATCATGTTTATAACTCAGTAGTCTCTGGTACTTAGACAAGTTAACCCTTAATTATTGAAGAGATTCTAGTAGTACATCTAACACTCATCGCTCATCCGCCCTCATCCTTCTGTTCCTCTCCATCAACTTCTCCAATTCCCTCCACTTCTCAATAACATCACGCTCATCAAGCTCCAAATCTCCATCCACAGCATGTCCCTCAACAGGTTCAAAGTGTCCGCAAGTATCATTCGCTTGTCCAACCACAAACTTCCTCATCTTCTCACCCTTGACTTCCCCTACCATGCCATGCCCACAAATTTCCCCTTTGTAGAAATAATCTCCTTGCCCATGTCGCAGACGTACTGGATACGCCACGATGTCAAACTGTACTAGCTGTGTAGGTTTCTTATCAAGGAAGACTTGGATCAAGTTCATCCAATCCTGCTTTCTTGTTCCAAAGCAATTCTTCAGACGTATCCTCTCCAGGGTATGCGCATGGTTCGCAAAGAAACCACAGAGTCCATCCATGATATGAGAATACTCAATCTCGATGAATCTCAAGTTCGATAACTGGAAAGATGTCCAATCGATAGGCTCCAGGTTATCCGAACTCCCGATAATAGCATCCTCTGTTCCCCCAATCCTCAAATCCCGTACACTCGTAAGATGTTGAAAGAAGGCATAAGGGAAATAATACAAAAACCCATTGTGCGCATTTGTCATGGTTCCAAACCGCCCATTGACTTCTGCAAGTGAAATCTCAAACTTCTTCAGTGACCCAAGCAAAGTCTTCCAATTCTCCGAAGCACAAGCATAGTAATACTCCGACCCTGTAGGTGGTAACCCATTGATCTCAAGCTGTTCAAATGTCCCAACCTCATTCTTCGCAACAGCCTGCAGACTATTCTCAACAACAATCCTCCACGGCTCCTCATGATAAGAATCATTATTCCTAATGAACCCAAACAGCGTAAAACAACAAGGTGCATCCCTCCACTCATTCAAATTCCATCCGCCCAGATCAAACTGGAACTTCTTCAAGCACGGAAACAAGTTCAAAGACTGTAGTGCTTGACGAGTCTCGCTGCTAAGTTGAACGTAGGGGTTGAGAAGAGGATATCGGATTGCTTCGCCTTCCTTCAGGCGGATGTTGTCCCTTGCTGATCTTCGCCAAGGATCGCGGGGACTGTATGTGATTTTACGAACGAACTTTCCTCGAGGTCCTGATGCGAGTGCGAAGAACCGGTTTGCGGAGGAGATGGCGTCGTCTAGACTTGTAGAGTGATACGCTTTTTCTTGGAAGATGGTCATGAGGTGACGGGATGAGAGGCAGAGATGGCGAAGACTGTCGGGGGAGACATGATCGCCGATTTCGAGGAGAA
This sequence comes from Fusarium coffeatum, assembly GCF_003316985.1. Classification (NCBI taxonomy): domain Eukaryota; kingdom Fungi; phylum Ascomycota; class Sordariomycetes; order Hypocreales; family Nectriaceae; genus Fusarium; species Fusarium coffeatum. The sequence continues at coordinate 26,671 of NW_022158058.1, forward strand.
TTTCAGTAGGGACTTGATTGAAGGACATGTTCATCAATTTTCATGAGCATAGAACAAAGATATAAAGATCAAAACAAGAAAGGGCAAAAAGTTGAATGAGTCCATGGAGGGAGGACATAAAGGTCATGATGAAGTGGAGACTACGGCTAATACCATGATGGAAGCTCATACCTTGATGGCCAACCTCAATAACCAGCCTCGGAACTTCGAAATACTCGGCTAATCTTGACTCAACTTCGGTTCCAGTTGCTCAGCGTATTTTCAAAGTGTCATGGCAAGGAAGGTTACAGTACCTACGAAGATATTGCACCGCGATTACACGATCTTGACGCAACCCTCGTTGTCAATCAGCCCGGGCATGATTTGCTGGCTATGATCTAAGAAGCTTGTAATTAAGCTTATACTGTACGTCTCATAGCTTAGGATACCAAAATAAAGTAGCCTAAACTCTGATCTAAATTGGATAAGGTCATCTAAACTATTGCGTCGTATATGCTTATGACGGCTAATTCTTCCGACACCCTGCGGCCAACTTACTCTAGCTTGGACTAGCACTTGGATTATTTTATCTTAGTAGCATAACCTCTTAAGAAGGATTCTTCTGTTATTTTACTAAACAAACATTATCGCAATCAATAACAGTGTCATGTCTCCCATCTAGGCGCATTGATAATCAACGCCATCAAACACCCCGACATGACAGCCGTAACAGGCAACGTAACAATCCAACCCAAATAAATCCACGCCACAAGCTTCGGATTAATACATCTCCAATCCCCATTAGCCAACCCAACACCTACCGTCGCGCCCGTGATACACTGTGTCGTAGACACAGGTAACGACAATCTTGTCGCCATAAGCACGGTTATAGCACTAGCAAGTTCCATGCAGAATCCGCGACTGGGCGATATGAGCGTGAGACGATTACCCAGCGTGCGCATGACGTGGTAACCGTACGTTAACAGTCCAACAACGATGCAAGCACCGCCGACTGCGAGGATCCAGAATGGGATCTCGACAAAACCGGGGATCGTGCCAGTGGACCAGACTTGGTAGGCTGTTGTAAAAGGTGCGACTGCGTTGCTGACGTCGTTTGCTCCGTGCACGAAAGATGCTGTTGCGGCAGTGAGGATCTGGAGGGAGGAATACATGTATTCTGCGCGGTTGTCGTAATGTGCTGATCGGGCATGCATATCTTCCAAGTCCCAGTTGAGAATGTTGTTGCGTTTCTGCATTGCTACAACATCCTTTTCTAGACCGCGGAGTAGCACACGGTTGACTCTCCATGCTAGTACTTTTGGACTGTTCCAGTGTCCATCTGGACGTGGAGGTACGAATTCGGAAGAGGGACGTCGTTCGAATTTATTGGGTGGCGTTCTTGGAGGTGTTTGAGCTGGCGGTGGAAGAATCCAGTCGTCGTCTTGGTCGAGATCAGGTAACTCTCCATTTCGTGTCTGAATCGACTGAAGAAGTGTTTCGGAAGTCCGTATGTAATCTAGTTCCTCCCGCGTGAGATGTCCTTGGTAGTAGTCCCTGATTCGAGGTTTCGTGAAGCCAATTGGTGTCGGCGGGGGAGGTGATCTCCAAAGAAGCATCGGTCCCTGGAAGACATGATACCACTTGAGAGTCCAATCTTCGTGCATAATCCTCGTCCATAGAAACGGAAGTATGAACAAAATCTGGAGAAACGTCATTCCTGTAGCGGTAGCGAAGATCGCAATGACTGTATCCCTCGCAGACAGGTTAATTGCATGAATACCCTTCCAGACCAAAAGCATCGTGAGCGCTCCAACAGTAAGATAGGTGTAGAACGGGATTGAGTAGAAGGCCCTCTTCACAGCACTCCGTTTCATCAGAATAAACTTCTTCGTAAAAAGAAACAAGCAGTATCCCATACACCCCGCAATAAGAGGCGCAATGATCCACGCCGCAAAGATCTGGGAAACACCATGCCATCCCCAACTAACCTTCTGAATCCCAATGCTCGCCGTCGCGGCACCGACCAAGCCACCAATAAGAGAATGCGTCGTTGATACAGGAAGACCTTGCCGTGTCGCAAAAGTAAGGAAAACCGAGGACGACATGATAGTGCACATCATAACGAGTAACAAAACACCAGGCGAACTGTCGTAGTGGTGAGGGTCGACAATCTTGGTGCGGATGGTATCTGCGACTCGGGATCCTACTGATGCGCTGCCGCTGAATTCGCATACTGCTGCTATAAGCATGGCTTGTTTCATGGTCAGGGAGCGGGAGGAGACGGATGTTCCGAAGGAGTTGGCCACATCGTTGGCACCTAAAATGTCAGCATGGTGCATGTGAAGGGTGTACTCAAGAACATACCGATATTCCAGGCATCGAGACAAGCGAATATGACGGTTAGAGCAAAGATGTAATCATACTGATGAAGTGTCGCCATTGCCTAGGATATAGGTGAAGATAATAGGAAGATATAGGGCGCCGCGTCTCCACGACGACAGCATGTCACTCCATATCGAAGCAATGAAGATCTCAAGGGTGAATGAGATAAAGCTGAGTTGCAGAGCAGGGTATTAGGTATAAGACAAAGACAGGCGGGGCAACCGGGCTTCTTTTAAGCTCCTTCTCCCGAGGGAGCGGTTAGACTAGTCAACGGCGTTGCGAGTGTGCGTCTTTGCGAAGACGTGATTCGATAGGCGAGGCTTGACACAGGGGCGATTCTTATTTAGTCGGTTGTTGCTACAATTGAAGACCGAGAGATTGTTTGAGCCAAGATTTAGGTGAGTGTGGTGATGATTTGGGGCTGTGGTGTAAGGAGCCAATGATACTGTGAGGATGGACCACGAGGTTGTGAGCCGCGTGTAAAACAACGATAACGCAGGAATAGAGAGTTTCTAGACTATTCAATCGGGCGATGGTAAGCGGTAATCGACATCTAGAATTAACCTCAATGCTAATTCCCATGCGATAGCCATCTTGACTGTCCTAGGTTTTTGAGATACAGATTCTCGAAGGCGCACTTACTCTTGATCCTGGACGCATTTCTCAACTTCTCTCAGCCATCTGCGCACAAACAACGCCTTTCCCGAGACACTTCCCGAAGCTACACATCATCTCAAAATCTTTCCTTGGCCGTCACACTAATAAACGCCACAACTACGACGATTCTAATGTTGAAGTCTCCAGGAACTCACTTACATCCCACGTGTATTTTAAGCCGCCCGATCGGGCGACCGAAGTAGCTGCTGTGCCGCTGATATGACACGATGCGGCGTGGTTTACATTGAACCTGGGGTATCTGATGTAACCCACGACATTCTCGATTGTAGCATCGTGAGGATATCAGAAATATTGGACGCGCGGAGAACCTAAGAGACGAAATGGCTTAAGCACTTTATGGTCGCTTAGGTTAGCACTTAGACTATCCTATTTTTAACGTCCTAGATCTTAGACGATAACCTCTCTGCTGCTTGGTACTGAGCATTTGTTGAGATTCAAGAATCACTTCTTCATGCACCATCTTCTCTTCACCTCCAATCATCTACCGACTACTTCGCCTGCCTTATCCCTAACCCAAGCATTATAACAGAGACACAACAATATTTGCCTTTGCGGAGATCATCACGCCTATGCTGGCGACATCACACCGGGCCCTCATATTGTCCTCAGGTCGGACGACACGGTCCTGGTTAGGGATCTCAGAATCGTCGCACTGCAGACTTCTCGTTGGCAGGACCAAAGTTGAGATACTTCCACTCGTTGCCACAGGTGCCACCAAGAAGGTATAAGGATAGAGCGGGAAACCGCTCACAAAGTTTAAACATCGGCTCCTAGAGCCTACCAAGTTCAGTTCACTCCTCGTCGATCTCGTAGGGACCAAGGTAGGGGCTTATGAAGAGGTGAGCAGTAGGGTATCGTATCCTCACTTTCGGTTGATACAGGTGCATGTCTATCCCAATCCTCTCCTCTAAACTTTGGGGCGATATAAATAAATGGTCTAAGATTATGTTTAAATGATCATGACCTTATCTAAGTTACTCCACCTCTTATGCTTTTTGGTGATATAAAACACCAAATGGGACCTTAATGCATCCAGTATCACAGGATACACACTGCCTCTCTAACCAAGGAACACCAACGAAGACGCCCATTCAGCGAAGCGAATGGATGTCAAGATTACATGATCTCTTGGATGCAATGACCTCCTCCATTTCTAAGGACCCTTAAGAAGGCTCCACCTTTCAATCCCGCATCCCCCACTATTCCCGCCGATAAACGTAACCTCGGCCCGTCTCACTCCGATCTACATCATCAACTTTCCATTTGCCTCCATCCCAATCACCATTACAATTTATTGCGCCAACTTCAACACCGCACTCACCCCCAAACCACCAACCTCACAACCAAACAATCAGACCAAAACCTTCAACTACAAACCGACACAATGTCTCGTCTCCTAACCCGTCGTCTAACGCCCCTCATCCGCCCCTCAACCCGTCTGTCATCAACATTCCAATCCCGCCCCTCACCACCAAAACTGCCCGCCGACCAACAAGCCGAATTCGAGCGTCTTCAGCGCGCTGCGAGTGTATCTTCTGCTTTTCAACCAACTGAGGAACCCAACGTCACTGTCACCTCTACCACAAACCCTACAAACGCTGGCGCTGCTACACCGGCTACATCGCAAATCAGACATACAACAACCCCCGAAAAGAAAGATGAAGATATGAACATCGGTTACTTCCGCGGTGCACCACCTGAGTTTGAGGGCGACGTTAATCCCAAGACTGGAGAAGTTGGAGGGCCCAAGAATGAGCCTTTGAGATGGGGTGGGGATAGCGATTGGTCTTATAACGGACGAGCGACAGATTTCTAAACGGCATACAATACCGAATGGCAAACTCAAGTCAAATGGGCTTACAATAAAGTCATGGAGGGACGGTGGCAAATGTACAAAACTGTATCAATACTTATAGACAAAGGCTTACGCCTTGATTAAAATTTGTTATTATCATAACCAGAAAGGGGTATTTCTAATGCTACAAGACCTTTGGCTCCGGCTCTTTGCCCTGCTATGCAATGACACCAACGCCTTTTATGGTATGGTGACAAAATCGTGACTGTCGTCAAGAATCCGTCTTCGCCTCTGTGGTCGGCGCCTCGACGGCATCGCTCATTTCCACGTCCTTTGGCTGTTCCTTATTTTCTTCGTTCGCTTCCGCCTCGTGAGTAGTCGGTTCACTGTTCTCCTTGTCGCCCTCGACGGTATCCTTCTCCTTCGTCTTTGACTCGGTTTGCTCGGGCTCCTTTTTCCTCCATGTAGCTGATATGCCACCTGCCAACTTTCCATTCGTTTCCTTCTCCCTAGTTGCCTCGACACCGTTATCGAGACTCATCTTGACCTCACGCATGGCCTTGCGAATGCGATCACGTCGAGCTTGGCCTCGGAGTCGTGCTTGTGGTTGCGCTCCATTTTCTACCCATCGTACACTCTTGATCATGTAGCTGATACCGTCGTGAACTGCACGACGATGTCCATAATCTCCACCAAACTCCCGACTCGTAATGCCATGTCGGGTTGAAGAATAGTATTTGACCAAACGGGGAAGAATGAGAATATTGACATGTAGGTCTCGTCGTGGAGGTATCGGCATCGGTCCGCTCGTGGGAGGTGCAGTGATCAGACCTTCCGAGTCCAGGTCGACAGTCAAGGTCGCAGGCTTCTTACGTCGCTTATCGGTGGCGCCCTGTTCGATATCCAATGTCGCACTGTCGACGTCTTCTGACCACTCTCCCTTGATCCAGCCACTATGAATGCATGCAGCAACGACATCGGAATCGTCTGTGTAAATATCAGTGCCCCAAAGATAACCTCGCGAGGTAATCTCTTCTCTAGAGGCAGATGCCAAGTGGACTCGCGATACCTTGACTGTCAATATGCAGTTTTCATTGTCTTTGATCATCTCCCAAGGTAGCGGCTTAGGGTTTGAGGCGAAGGGTCGATGCGTAGGATAGGTTGGCACCAATCTGCCAGCTCTCAATCCCGGTTCGTAGATAAAATCTCCAAGATGGTGTCGAGGTCGGCTCGATACAGAGTCAAAAACTGCTTTCGACGAAACAATAGTCTTGGTTTTCGGAGGTATTATCGGCGCGGCGTTTTGTACCGGCTGTTTCACCGGCTGGTGCTGGTGTGGATGCATTGGTCGTGGAGGATGGTGATGATGAGGGACGGGAAGACCTTTGTCGTTGGGTGCGCCAGCCTTGAAGTTCTTGAAAGGTACAGCACCGCTCAATGGGGCAGCGTCAGGTGGATGATGATGGTGGTGATGCGCGTGACTATGATAATCAGCAAAGTCCCGAGGAAACGGAAGGCCAACATACTGATGGTGGTGGTGATGTTGATGTTGGTGAGTTTTGGGACGCTTGTTTCTGTTTGCGGGAGTGACTCGTCCGGAACTTTCATCATCGCCCTTTCCTTCATCATCTTTGAGTTTTCTTCTCCTGCCCTTGGTGCCCTTTCCTCCTGCCTCGGGACCAGAATCGGGTGTTACATTTTCCGGGTCCTCGCGTTTGGCTAAGCTTGCATTTGTGAATGGCATTGCGGCAGATGTCATGGGGCTTGTAACTCCCATGACTCCGTTTCCAATACCAGCAAACATGCGACCAAACTCGCTCTTGATTCCTGGCTCGCCAGTTGGACCAGGCTGTTGCAATTGCGCGCCCTGTACGGCTTGGGGTAGTGGTGAAATTCTTCCTTTGCGGTTCATCTCCTGGATTGCCAACAAATTACGCTGACCATTCGGGGCTGACGCATCATCGCTATTACGGTGTCGTGGAGACTCAAGTTGTCCCGGACCAGGAGCTCCGTTATAGGCTATGGTCGGTGGTGGAGGGCCGCCTTCTTCTTGTCTTCGGTGCGGAGGTTGCTGTTGTGCATGCATCAAATTCATTCGGGCTCGGTCGGGGGAGTCATAAGGTGCGGGTCCATGGGGCATATTTTGGCCTGGCGGGCCGGGCATCGGATGCGAGGCTGGAGGGTATCGCTCAGGTGGTGGGCCTGGGTAAACACCATGAGGAGGATAAGGCTGCGCAGAAGGAGGATAATCGGGATGCGGTCGCTGGTGATCCATGGGGGCTCGGTAGCTGGGATCAGAGCCCATGCGACCCCATTGCCCGTCTCGCGGATCTCGTTCTCGGATATCTCTAGGATCCCTACCCTGAGATTCACGAGGGTCTCGTTCTCTAGGATCGCGATCTGGCGGTCGGCCGTACGGTAAAGGATTTCGAGGTGGTTCGCGGTGGCCATATTCAGGATGTATCGAGTGTCTTCCCGAGTCACTGCCAGAATATGCGCGCTCTCTTCTTTCGCGCTCGCGCTGCTCTTCGCCTAATCGTTCGCGTTCTGCTCTATAGCGGTCGTCGTAGGGGTTAGGTCGAAGGCCTACTCTTTCGGGGTTGTATTCCATGCCAGGTGGAGGTCGACCCATCTCGTCGCGTCGCCCATAGGCCTCCTCTGGGTTTGGTGGTCGCCCCATCTCCATCGGTCGAGGCATACCTTGATATGCCTTGGGTTGACTGCTTGGTCTTGGAGGTGGCCCAGGAGGTAGTCTTCCAGGTTCTCTTGCATGATCTGCAGAACCTGAAGGATGTCTTGAGTACGTGGAAGGCGTGCTATAACGCGGGACTTCGGGAGTATAGTGTCCAGGTGGTGAGTTTCTGGGTTCATAGGGTCGCTGATGATCGGGAGTATGTGGTCGGCGGAAAGGCGGGTAGTCAGAAGCTGCGGAGTGCATTCTTGGTGAGGCGTGAACTGCGGTCGCGAAGCCAGGACCTGATCCAGGCGCGGCAGAATGAGGAGGATAATGTGAAGGCGGAGGTTGCGATTCGCGTAAAGCCGGAGGTGGTCCACCCAGCATTGACGATATCGACATTGAGCTGTTGCTGCTGCCAGTTCTCGCGATAGAGCTGAGGGCTGGAAGGTCACGACCCGACGGAAATGACATGGGCGGACCAACAGCTACAGGAGGTGCACGCGGTGGAGGCGGTCCATACATCATGTGCGGCTGTTGATTTTGTTGCGGCGGTTTCGCCCCCGGCTGGGGAGGCGATGTCGGCGGCGGCATTTCACGATTGAGAGATCGAAGAGAGTGAACGGCTGGTGAGTTTGAACGCGCAAGGTTTGAATCGTGGCTTATTTGGCGTGACGGTTGAGAATAAAAAGTCGTGTCGGAGGATCGTCGCTGGTCAAAAGTATGAGCGGCATATGCAGGGTTTTGATCCGAGGTCAAATTCTGAGCATAAAGATGCGGATGCGACTCGGCGCGCGCGATGTCATAAGACGGTGTGCGAGAGTGGGTAATGATGTGCGTGTGCTCATGCGGATGAGTATGCGGATATGTACGGTTCGGATGCGTAACAAATACAGGAGTAGCGCTGGGTTGAGTAGCTACTATCGTGATGAGACGGTTGTCGGAGGTTGATGGTGTTGGAGAAACTGAAGGAGGGAAAGGAGTAGCGTAAGGCGACGGCGAAAAGGGAACCCGAACTGGTGTTGGAACTGGAACTGGAACTGGAACTGGAACTGGAACTGAAAGTGGAAGCTTGGACGGATGCCGTGGATCCATGGCGCCAATTTTTTAGCTCCAGAATTCCCTTTCGGCTTCAGGTTCCAGCGACTTGAGCTAAACCCAAAAGATGCAAGATGGCATCCACCCAAGCCTTTTTCCACCCCAGGAAATCTCCAAAGAAAAAAAAAAATGCCAGTCAAAGAAGTGGAGTCTAAAGAACTGGGCTGAAGTTGAGTGAAGTCAAGTTCGAGTCAAGTCAAGTCGGTCTGGCGATAACGCGTTTGGTGATAGTTTCTTGGCGAAGTAACAACTTATCTTTCGCGGGATATTTCTCAACGATGCATTAAATCAGAGTGCGACGCGAGAAAGACTCAGAAATGTACAGATACAGCGGAATAAAATCTGATCTGTTCGTGATTAACGCGGTGGTAGGCAAGCCAGATTCAATAGGTCAAAGCAAGGGACAAGACACACACACACATCAGATACGACACGTGCCAAAAGGACAAGACAAGGCAACAAACAGAAAGTAATACAAGAGGATAGATAGATAGATACTACATTTCGGCATTCACAATATCACAGTACTTGTTGTGCGTTGTTCATCCATGCAAGAAGCGTGATCAAAAAAGAAACAATCCAATAGATCGGTCCTGTTACACTGCTGTGCCCCTGGAGTTTAGTTTTGGATGTCATACTGTGCGGTCTGGTCTGTAATGCATCGCATCATGAGAATGAAAGAGAAAAAAAAACACAGATTGGACAGGGGCATGGCATGGGGCGGGGAGAGGGGGATGGGAGGGGGGATGCAGCACTGTAGGTAGCGGTGGGCGCTAAGTGGGCAGTGAGACATGGATGAGCGAGTGACACACTCTGCACACACACGATGAGCAAGAGACCCTGTTTTCGATGAGGCCAGGACGATCCCATAGGACAGGGAAAGGCGATTGCCTATGGTTATGTTTGACTTGTCCATATTGGATGAGTGGCAGAAGGGTAACGCCGTCAAGAAGTGACGGGTAGAAGGGAAAGCTTTATCCTAGGTAGCGGTTGGGGATGATGAAACCAACACCAGCTGACTCGGAAGCTAGGCAAGCTTGAGCTGGGAGCTTTCAAGATGCGACAGATCATCTCCATTAATGTTTCTCTTGCTAAATATGCATCTCATGATTCAGGGTTTGACCATCACAAGCTACAGTACACTGGACACACACAACACCACAGGTACAGATCTCCCTTTCTCTCATGATTTTCATCATGATTACCCATGACGCCAGACTCTCCAACAAAAAGCTTTCAAGCTAAACTAGGTCCAGTTCGCCCCAAGACTTGTCTGCCGTGCCCGCGGTTTTGCCCCTGACGAATAGGAACAAAGCTGTTACCCTCCAACAGAAAAGCAGGGGTCATGTGTTGCGTTATGTTGTGTTTTTCCCATTTTCAAGTTTGCATTCCCATAACAGCTCCAAAGGTACAAATACTGTAACCCCGGGGAGAGAGAGAGACACCCTGGTCAAATGTTTCCAATTAAAGCACAGCGAAATGAACTGACGGAACCTTGACCTTTCTTTTTTTCACCGCTCGCAATTACAGGATGAGACTTGACTTGTTCAGGTAGCCACATACAACAAATACGCATCATAATTACATGGTCGATCTCATGCAGGGCCAACAAACCATATCCGTGCTTGATTCGGGGTTTAAACCGCGACCGTTTTTGTGATGATCAGCCAAGATACTAGCGAAGCACGGTCAACAAAACACGCGCATCATGAGGGGAGCTCGCAGCAGCGGGGAGTTGAAGCTTCACGAGTATAATCAGTGGAGGGATATCGTGTTTCTGCACTGTTCGTGCTGAATCTGTTCTTGTGCTTCTGTTCTATTCTTAGCGATGCGGTGTGTTTGTACCCTTGTTCATGTAATGTATCACGACAGGAGCTTCGATCTTGCCATGTGCTTACCCTATAACGCATCAAGATTTGGACGTTGTGTACACTACCACCACCACTACCTGGCATCAAGGTAGTAGAAGAATTGCCTAAAAAATAAAATAATTTAGATCATTGCTTTATGCTAGCTTTAGATAGTACTTAGACTAGATACCTTATTGCACTGTCTTCAGCCTTGGGAAAATGATCCTGCTGTGTTATTGCCAAAACTCCAGGAGAAATCATCGAGAGGAATCACAACACTCCATTCCAAAATAACAAAACAGCGAGAGAATTAGAGGAAAAACGACAGTTGTACTGTTCTCAAACTCGCCAATAACGAATCATAGAGCTGCTTATCCCTCCTACCAGTTACGTTTCCCAGCACAACAGATAGTTCATCTTGAACCCAATGTTGAGGGAGTTCACGAACTCAAAACAGGAGAAACACCAAGATGCCCAGAAAACCTCGAAGGAATAGATACGGATTAACTTTCCTTTAAACATCGATCTGATTTGGTCGTTGGTACAGATCGGAAAAACGTCTGTCAATAAGTTCTCCCTGTGCCCACCAACGTTCCCTTCTTGTCACTCTCAAGAACAACAACGAAGCGGCACTGATAGATGCCTAGTTCAGGAACCCTTCGCTTGTTCACCCAACTCCAGTGCCAGGATCATGCACTCTTACTCTACTGCTAATCTGTTCGCTTTGTCTATTTATTCCCCCTTTCCCTTCTCCCCTACTCCCCCCCTTCCCCAGACGTCACCTAACCTAATCACAAACAGACCACCTAAGCATACCCAGCATCACGAATCATCATGCATTCAAAGCGTCTTGCAGACTACGTCGAGCGGCTTACACCCGCCGATCGTAAGCCTACCAAAGCATCAGAGCGTCCCTTCAACAATGCGACCGCGACTCATCCCCCTATGCTTCAACGGGGCGCAACGAACCGAATTCTGATCTATCCCGGGTCCTTCAACCCCCCTCATCGAGGTCATCTCGGTCTTTTGAGCCACGCCTTCCGTAACGCAGGTGCAGATCTCAACATCATTGCCGCGATCATCGTCGTTACAGATGACCATTACCTTCAATACAAGATGGATCGAAGAGACAACGCAATTGTGATTCCCAAAGAACAGCGCGCCAAGCTCTGGAAGGGTTCAGGAATTCCTGTTGACTGGGCCTATGTTTTTGATGGGCCTGGAAAGGAGTGGGCTCCTTTCCGTGCTAACCTTGCCAACGAGGCGCAAAAAGATGGTTTCGATATTAAGTATATCGTCCTGAACGGTCCGGATGTCATCACCTACGGCCGTGGTTTTGACGCCGAGTGCTGGGATTGCGGAGACGCAATCACCTCGGACATCTCTCGCCCAGTCGACTTTCGGTGCCCGTCTACTCTTCGCCAACTGAACGGCTGTTCCCCTTGGGAGAGGCTCAAGATCAACCGTTCTCGAATCGAGCAGGAAATTCGAGAAAAGCTCAAGCAGCAGGGAGCACCAGGTAACACTTCCCCCACAGTCACTGAGAGCGCAGAAGCTAATTTTGAGAAAGCTGTCGAACAGGCAGTTGTAGAGGCCTTGGAGACCGTGACGAACATTTGGACCTGTCGCCAACTGCTCACAAATCCCAAGGGAATTGTCCGCTTCCTCCCCGTTGAACCCGAGAAACAGATGCGTGATGCACCAAGCTCTACCAAGATCCGCATGATCATCGACAGCTCTCCCCCTGAGGATCTCGTCAAGAACCTCACAGGCATTGCTCTCAATCCAGACATTCTTGTGGAGATTCTAAAGGAATTGCCCAAGCCGATCAAGCGGGAGACCGCGGAGAAGATTGATCGCAAGGAGTTGGCAAAGAACGATCTTGAGGCGTTCAAGAAGATTGTCTGGTAGACATCCTAGGACTTTGAGATTGGCTATCATCTCTTGCTTTTGGCAGAATTGTGCGTTGAGAAGTGCTGGAGTTTACCGAAAGACTTTGCTGCCATTGGACTTTTGTAGGAAGGAAGAACTCAGGATACAGACACACTGTAGGTACGATGAATTGAATTGACCGAGACTGCTAAACCGAAAATATTCCCCCATTCCTTCAACCGTGACTGTTAAAATAAACCCGCACTCCTCGCTATACCAAGCGCCATCTCTCACGTCGTGAAAAGCTAGGACTCTCTCAAAAGCTCTAGCTTTTCACGACACGAGGGATACCGCTCAAGATGGCGAGGAATACGATCCTTCCTGGTAAAAGACTTCCCACAAGCCTTGCAATTGCCTCCTGGGTTAGGGACGTCATTGTGCTTCGCGTATTCCTTGTGCGATACCCAATAGTGGCGATTGAGTTCCTTCTTATCTGCCCCGAAAAAGCTGCAGCATTCGCACCCGAGACGAAGGTTGTGTACACGGTTGACGTGTTTGCTGTTCGGGGTTAGAGGAGCGCGATGGAACGGTTGAGGACTGACTTGTAGTGTGTGCCTAGCTTCCATAACTTATTGCAACATGAGACTTGCCCTTGTAAACCATCATCCGAGCCGTTGCTATCCATCATCAATCCCGCTTGTAGATCGGCCAGCTCGTGGCTAGCATCATAACTACGCGCATGACTCCTCTTCTAAGTCTGAGGGCTGGGAGAGGTGGACGAGCTGCTGGAGGAGCCGGGAGACGGCAAGGTGGCACAAGTAGTATTGTAATACATGTAGTCGCAGGGGATCGTTGACCCAGTCGCTGAGTTCGAACCATTGTTGTATTCTTGAGCTTGATATGCGAAAGCGCTGGGGGTGTCATGGTACACTTGGCGATGTTGCGTTGGACGCTCTGAACTCCTCAAGATCGATTTGACCTCTGGTCCATCGGTTAGCATGATTGGAGTTGGGTACGGGATTGGCCAATCGTTACCATGATCTGGAAAATCTCGTTCTATATCGACACTACTGAAGAGTTCCATGATGGAACGTGTTCAGCGGGCAGATTGGGAATTTGAAGATACGACTGGTTCCAATTGCGAACTGCGACAGACTGCGATGGCTTTGTAAAAATGTAGTATGTGTGCCCAGAGGAGTGATAATCATAGTCGTTTCAAGTTAATACAGATTGCTAGACTCGTCAGTTTATATATCTCCCGTCTTGGCATTGTATATGCACCTTCATCTACCCATCACCAACTCTTCGTTCAGTTTCAAGCTGGGGGCCGACCAACGTCGTCATCAAGAGTCCTGATCCCTCAAATGCGAAAAATAGGGTTACATCGTTGGCAATCACACAGAAAGCCTGACGGGCCGTGAGAACTGGCCAACTGATAGACATATGCATGCGTGATTGGCGAAAATCGGCCGAGATGGTGTGAAGATACTTGGATCAGATGGTGCAATGCATAGCATGGGTGATATGCACTCTTCTTTTGGGTTCTAATCAGTTCGCTCGTTGTGGTTTGGGGGGATTGTGCACAGCCTGATTTGGGTGTTGGTTCCAAGCTGTGGGGGAGAAATGAGGCTGGCTACTGATGAGACATTCTGACATTCTAACATGTATATTTTGGGAAATCATAGCTTCTATCATTGAGATTACCGTAGATCTATAAACATTTGTCGAATAACCACTCACTTCGTCGCCAGCTCCCTTGCGATAAGGCAGACGCGGACCCAGCTCGACACTTAGGTAGAGAGCTGTTCTTGCCCCCCCTCAACTTATAGGAAGATCCAACTCAACCACGAAAGGAAAATTGAAAGAACCCTTCCTCATCCCCTGAATAGCAGCATTAACAAAAAGCGTATCAACCTTCCTCCTAACCTCCATATAATCTCCTCTCCCATGCTTCGTAAACACAACCCTATCCTTCTCATACTCCTTCCTCCCCCATTTTACCTTGTCAAGATTCTCCAGCACTATTGACTCCTTCTCATCAATAGCAGTAGCATGCGAGAACTTCTCAAGTCGGCAATCTCGCCACCTAATCAGCTCAGCACCCCAGCTGCTATGTGTGTGGCCGAAGCAATGCATTAGAGGCTTTGCTTGGGCTACTGTTCTGAAGAGATCCGGACAGCCGATATGTTTTTCGCAACGGCCTTGATCGAGGATTTGCAGCGGGGGACCGTGAGTGATCATTATGTCGACTTGTTCGTTTATCTTCCAGTCGTGGCCTTCATAGATGTTGTATTGGAAACCCCAGGGATCTTCTGAAAGAGTATACGGACTCGTGTAAACGACCAGATGCGCCCTGTTGTCAAGATCGAAGTGGTGCACGCCCTCTGTCAGGTATACGATTCCGTACTCTGCAGCACTTTCCATTAAACGTGTCGCTTCTCCAGGACACCCATACTCCATCTCCACCCTCCCCATATTCGGAGGCGCTATCTCCGCTCTCATTTTCTTATAAGTAGGCTTGTCAAGCGTGAAGTCATGGTTCCCTGCAATGACAAGCTTGAGAGGAGCGTTGAGCTGTTTGAGAAGATTGATCGCGGATTCGAATTCGTAAAGTTTTGAGTGTTGGGTCAGATCGCCGCAGTGGATGGCTACGTCAACTGGAGTGAAAGGTACGCGGTCATCAGGGAACTGTTTGCTGTGCGTGTCGGAGATGATGAGGAAGCGGGTGCTGATCTTCCAGCGCGTCATTTTGATGGATTGATTTGTTTATTTGGAATTGTAAAGAAGAGTAGAACATGGGAGGATCTTTTGTAAAATGGTGACAATAATTGACATCCTGCACCTAAGATTTACATAGCGTTTAGCATCCTATAAAGCTTCTACCATATTGGGTTTTGCGAACAGAGTCAAGAGGCTACATATTAAATTAATGCGAGTCCCAAAGCCTCTCCTCAGAGAACCCTCCTTCTATGCGCACCTTTGTCCGCAATACAAAAAGATATATCCTACTTCGTCAGTATAGATAGGTATGAGTGAATGTCTTCAGCAGTATTTAAGCTCATCAAGGTGCTAAAAATACGACACATAAAGTTTAACCCCGGCAAATGGACCCTCGCTAAAACTCCCCGTAACCCCAGAATTTGCTTCAACTGCCGCGAAGATCATCAGTCTCCACGTGACGGCGCCGAACTATCGGGTTGGTCAATTTCCACTCTAACCTTCCATCATCAACAACATCATCATCACACTCATTATGCTTGAAGATGGACTCCCAATGGTTGATCGCCGCCGATTACAGGATGATGTTGACGTCACGGGGAGAGGGAAACCATGGTGCTCCAGCCTCTCATTCAAAATCACCCTCCCGCTCCTCACTCTCATAACGATATGCATGTTTGCGCCGAAATTTTACTTTCTCTTTAACCTTGGAGCTACGGATATGAAACTTACAAGCTCGATCGCTGTTTGTCCAGCGCTGGCCATGGCGCGGAATATTACGTTGTACAAAGATGATCCGCTTGTTCCGACTCCACTGCCGCCATCACATGCTGCATCCGATGGACCAGCTATCATCCACGCCTTTCAGAAATTGAGTCGTTCTACAACATGGAAAAGTGTTCAGAATATCACTTTTGAGGGAGACACTTTTGAACCTGAGGGTATTGTACGCCTTGGTGATGATCGATATGTCGTTAGTTCAGGACATTGGACTATCCCAACCAAAAAGTATGGAAAGATCATCAACGGCACAGATCGCTCTGCTGGAGCGGGAAGGGCGCATTTTATGGTTTATAATGGAAAGGGAGAGATGATTGCTGATTCGACGATTACGAATGAAGGGGATGATGAGTATCATAATGGAGGTATCGACTTTGATGGTCAGTATATCTGGGGAACTATCGCGCAATACCGTCCAAACAGTACTGCATACGTCTATCGAACCGACCCTTCGACACTCGTCCCAGAGCGTGTTCTCAACTACAACGACCATCTTGGCGGTATAGTCCACGACACACGCGCCAATTCCATCACAGCTCTGAACTGGGGATCACGTCGCGCCTCAACATGGAATCTCAGATCCGTCCACGCAGGCTGCGACGCATCGCCCTCACCAGAAACAGTCATCCAAAATCCAAGTCATTTTATCGACTACCAAGACTGCAAATGGCTCGGTCACAGCGGCTTCTACAATGGAAAAAGCATAATGCTATGCTCGGGTGTATCTACTATCGGAAATTATAATCTCGGTGGTATTGCGCTTGTGGACGTCAAGACTATGGTTCCTCTTGCAGAAGTGCCTATTGAGATGGAGAGTGCGTTGGGGGTTAGGGTGACGATGAATCCGATGGATGTTGGTGTCAAGGATGGGAGGTTGAGGCTTTATTTATTGCCGGATCAGCATAATAGTACTTTGTATGTTTATGAGGCGCAGATATAGAATAATGGTAATTGAGCTGGTGCCTGGTTATGGATACGATGACGGATACGAAAATGGTTAGAGCTTGTAGGATTCAAATGCCTGCTTACAACCAACCATATAAATATCGCTCAACTCCACAACTCTTTCACAAAATGGGTAGTTATTATTTCCATGCGTACCAATACAATGTATGTTTACATCGAATGTAGCTTATAACAATGAGCCCTCACAAACAGTCATCATCTCAAAAGATCCAATTTGCCTCCCTCCCACCAGAGATACGACACCAAATATGGAATCACACCCTCCCCTCCCGTCGCATTATCGTCCTTAGCTACGATCTTCGAATGAACCACCGCAATTTCAGATTTCTGCACACTTATCCAGCACCAATGATCCTCCAAATCTGCCGTGACTCCCGCGCAGCAGCCCTCAGCCAAGGATTCTTCTTTACCCTCAACGACTCCGGCCAAAGTGTATATCTTATCCCCAAAACAGATATGATATACCTCAACGATTACGCAGTTACATACCTAAAAACTGCAGACTCTACCGGGGTTCCAGGCCTGGAAACAGTTCTCAACGTTGGTTTTGCCTGGACTCGCTTATTCTGCTTAGGAGGATCAATCCCCCACAAGAAATGCTGGAGAAGAGGTGTAAAGCGTCTTTACATCCACATGCCGCTTCTTAAAACGCTCAATTATATCGCGTTTAACTGCTCCAAAACGAGACAGCGTGGGCTTGCGATGGAGCCTTTTTCAGAGAACACTAGAATCCAGCGGACTGAAACGCACAATGATACGTTCAAGAGGGCTTACCCGCCATGGAGCTGGGTGAAGAGTTGGGTAGAGGACGCGCTTGATGGGTGTAAGTATCAGCCTGAGCTTTTAGGGTGGAGGCTCGACCGGTCCTAAAGCTTTCTCTTCTACCAGATTATGTTCAGATCGTGGTATTTTGTATGTTCATGAGTCGTATACATACTATCCAGTGTAATGGCTGGAGCTGGTGCCTGATTGATTACGACGATGAACACGAAAATGGTCTGCAGGATTCGGATGCCTGCTTCACACCAATCATATAGATATCGCTCACCCCCACAACGCTTGTATAATCTACCTAGTCAAGCATTCTCACTCATACTTACAACAACCATATCTTTAAGTCTATAAAATGAGCTCGCACAAACAGGCAGCCCAGTTCTCATCTCTCCCACAAGAGATACGGGACCAGATCTGGACTCTCACTCTCCCCTCGCGTCGCATCTTCAGCCTCGATAAATCTCAGGATGATGAACAGCACGCCTACGCCCATACCTTCAAAAACCCATATACACTTCCATTGGCTCTTCAAACCTGCCGCGACTCTCGAGAAACAGCCCTCCGAAAAGGCTTCTTCCTCACACCACCCCACTCCAACAAAAGTGTGTACTTTATCCCAGAAACTGATATTCTCTACTTCGGCCGCGTAGAGTGTCAACGTTTAAGAAAGAAAGAATCCATCGACGTCCCCGGATTTGATAGAGTTATCAACATTGGCTTCGAATGGGCGTCTTTCTTCGAATACGACCCTGATAAGAGCATCGTCGCGACCAAGATATACTGGAGAACGGTCGTAGAGTGCCTTTTCGTCCAGATGCCCCATCTCAAAACGCTGAATCATATACATGCTGTGCCGATCGGTAAGCTGCACTATGAGTATGGGCTTGTCCCATTGCCAGCAAGGAGCACAGTTTCTTGGCAAGGCACGGTTGAGAATGGGCGTGCGTTCGTGGTTGCGAAGTGGAGAGATGTGAAAGGGTTTATTGAGAAGGCGCTTGAGGAGAGTGAACGTAGGCCTGAGATATTAGGATGGAAGATAAATGCGTCAGCAATTGGTCCAGAAGCTTTCTCTTCTCTTTTTGAAACATTTTTGATGAGTTAAGTTTTACTATTGCTTTGAAGTGGTTATTTACTCAAGCGTCAAGGAATTGGCCTCGTGTGTCAATCATATGAAGATGGATCACTCACTTCCAAGCACGTTCACCGATATCACAATAAGCACACTAATCCTTGCATTTATGATTTAAGGTTGACTGCTCCAGGACAACTCAGTTGAAGTCGCCTGCATCCACTGAACTCTAATTATCGCCAAGGCAGTGACTCACGCGTATAAAAGGCTGCTGTACCTTGCACAGTAGCCCTCCCCCCCCCTTCCTTCTTCCTACACCC
>NW_022158059.1:0-14288 GCF_003316985.1 Fusarium coffeatum
GTGCTGTCGTAGGTATCCTGCGTTCTGTTAAATGTCAATCATCAATGCTGAAAGAGCAAAAGCTTGTCCGTCGTCGTTAACTAATAGCGAGAACGCAAGGCCGGGGCCATGTTCTCGGCGTTGTTGTGCAAAGCAAACTTCTCGGGAATATCGGGCACCATGGGGATGCCCCTGTGAACACCCGGTACACCGTGAGGCTCTTCTACAGAGATCTTGCGCGAACGCAGGACTCGGGAGTATTGAACCTCTTGCAACGGGGATCTGGACTCATCAGTGCTGTTTCTAGCAGCAGAACCAGGTCGTGAAGCTGGCCCACGTTCAGAGTCGAAAGAGCTCCGACCGCCAGCCCTAGGTAGACGCCCAAGGACGCGGCGGGCAAGATTGTTATAGTCTTTGCCAGCGCCAGATCCATGAGGTCCCGATACACTACGTCGAGAAGAAAGCAGGCTACGACGAGACGCAACGTTTCGCAAGCTTGGCAAGCCAATGTCTCGAGAGGAAGACTTGCGTAGCTTCTTCTTGGGAGTTGGGGGATCGCGAGCCCCACCCTCTGCTTCGTCGTCCGAATTGGAGTCCGCTGCAGCTCGCTTAGTTCCCCTAGATGAGACACTCGCTGGCGACTGAATAGGAGAGGCTGCGCAGGAAGTCGAAGGAGTACCCGTTCTTGAGCCTCTCGTCTGCCGAGGTGGCTGGAGATAATCTCGCGACATTATGCCAGTAGGTACTGCTGGAGCAGGGGCAGCACCGAAGGGAGTCGGCGGTGGTGAAGTGCCTGCCGATAGTGGAGGAGTGAAGAACCCAGATGCAACTAGCTCGTCATAGGTGGCAGCGCCCGGGTTGCCTGGGGGTGACTGCAGTTTGAGAGGGAACCTGGCCTTTGAAGGCGACTTGGGCTCTCCAGGTGGCGTGGGTGGTTTGTGAGTAGGTACTGGAGGAACTGAACCTCCAGGCGTGGGAGCTCGAGACAGAGCATCCATGAGGTTGGCCGGAGGAGCGGCGCATTGCTGGGCTGCTTGTTGAACAGAGCCAGGTGGTGGTTGGCGAGTAGACTGGATAGCGTGAGAAGAGAAAAAGCCAGACGCCATCAGATGGTGATAATTAGCCAATATCTCTTCTCGACTAGGCATGTCGTCCCTCGGGGGGTCGATGGCAGTCTTCATATCTGGCATATCCGTCATCTGGACATCTTCTCTTTCCCTCTCTCTCCCGCGCTGGTCATCCTGATCACGCTTGCGACTCCGCGACCTCTTCCTGGACCCTTTGTCATCTTCGTTGTCCCTCCTAAATCCCAATCGGCCTCGAACTTCATCCCAAACTTGGCCTAGGAGCCTTCCCTTCTTGACCTGTTTGTCAGAGAAGTCATCGCTCATCGGCCGAGCGGTGTTGGATTTGATATGTGTAAGAGCAGGTCGCTCAAGGGCGGCAAGCTCTTCGGGACCCAGAAATTGAACCGGCGGTGCAGCAGAAGTCCTGTCGTTCATAGAGCCTTCTTGAAACCGACTCGCGCTTAACGCGCGGCGAGGCTTCGGCCGACCCATATAGAAGGTTTTGGTTGTGTACGTATGTGTATATGTATGTATGAATGCGATTGTATAATTGCGTATAAGTTGAGTGTGATGTAAGAGCCTAAAGCAGCACGATTACGTTGACGGAAGCGTTGAATGATGGGCTCAAAGTCAACACGACATAACGGCTTTGGGGGGATGGAGGAAAATGTGGCTGATTATAGTAAACAGAACGGTTGGGTGCAGTTTGAATACATCTGCAAAAGTGATAGCGGCGGTAGGACCATGGACGTGGACGTGGACGTGGTTTGTTGATATTGAATCTGGATCGTCCACGTGATTTCACCACGGCAACGAGGAAGGAGCGGGGGATGCAACGTACCTGCAGCGTTAGTGAGGCATTGGCCTTGGAATGGGAAGGAGCGCAGGGATACTCGAATCGCCAACTCCCAAAAGTGGAAATAAAATCGAAGTGAAAAGTACTAAAACGGAGATTAAATTCCCTTTAGTTTTAGACAGAACAATCAATCGTCGATTCCAGTCGTGAATTGGCTGTGAATTAATTAGCATAAGTTTTAAGCATCTAGCTAGAATAACTAATGAATGTTCACTTCTTATTCCCGTCAAGATGTCTGTCTCCCCACTCAATACACATCTACCTCAACCTCAACCTCAACCTCGATTACCTCAATCTCTCATCGTGGTCAATGCTAGATGAAAATGTTTATGAGTGGATCTTGCACAAGTTTTGTCGATCCAGCTATTCTCATCCTCGACATGGATATCTGGTCGAGGGTTTCAGACGGTTCAGGTATTTGTTTTTTTATCCCAAATTGCAGTCTCCAGTTTCATTAAGTTGTCTCTTCTTATGATTCAAAACATTGTGAATTTATGTTGATAACGCCCATAGCTAAATAACAAAACCCATTGTCCGACTTCAAAGCAAGCTTGATAGTTTCAGCATCCATGAGAACCTGAGTGTCAGAATCTCTATCACGGCTTCGTCCTTGGTTCCATACAAAAGACTTGTATCGAGGCCATTTCATTGGCAAGCATCATCGCACAAAGCCCGCTGTTGCTAGCAAACAAAGAGTATTTTAATGACAAACACAAGGCGGATACAAGCACGACAAGATCAAATCAACATGAATAAAAGCATCAATGGAATAGATTCTTCAAAATGAAAGTAGGCCAACAGAAACTGAATAAAGAAAATGATATCGTAGTATGTGATTGTCATTTTGTGATCATAGGAGCCCAAAGTTTTTCCGTGATCCAATACAAATGACGATGCAAAATAATCTTTGATGTCCAAGACAATCCAAGTCTGGTGCCAAGTCAAGTCTTCATTTCCATGACTTGATCTCACATCAATTGCGCCTGAACTCCTAAGCATTGTCGCTCATGCATCTTCCATCATCCCACCGTCCTCCTGTAGATAGGAATACACAACACTAGAACGCCGGTGTGCCTTTCTAGTCAAGTAGTATGAATGTTGATGTTTTAATACTCGTATTTGTTGAATTGGATAAAGAGCAGATCCAACATTCTCGTCTTTTCTAAGAGAACTTGTTGAATTCGATAACATCGATTCGGCCATCGGCTCGGGAGTAAGAGCCATGTTCAGGGCTGTAGCCGCGATGAGTACGGCTGTAGTGAGGGTCCATTTGTCGTTGGCCGTTGTAAAGAGGTCTAGTGCTCTGGGAGAACACGTTCTCGTGCTTGCGCTTACCGCCAACGTTCACAGGAGGGAGTTCAGGGAGAGGGTCAACCTGAGGCTCGATAATCGGCATCGGCTCAACTAGAGCAGAAATCTTCAAGGACCCACGCGATGACTCAGTGTTCATCAATCGGGGAAGAGGAGCAGCAGACGGTGTAGAGGGGTACGATGGTTGCGAGTCTCGACGGTAGTGGCCTTCTGCGGAGTAGACGGATGGGGACGGAGGAACGTAAGTGCTGGTGGATTGTCTGCGGTCATACAAATCGCGGTTGACGGACGGAGCAGGCGAAGGGCATGATGGTGGAATATGACGACTGACGTAGCCATAGGTAGCGTCGTTCTTGGTGTATGGCGATTGGGCGGTGGGAGGGTAAGAGCCATTGGCGGAAACAGGCGTTATTTGCAGGCCAGGCTGATGAGCATATTGTCGAGGTGCCTGATACTTGGAAGCTGATGGATCGCCGAAAGAAAGGTGACGCTGGGCTGAAGGAGCCGGGTCGTAAGAGGGTGGAGGTGGAGGCGGGTATGAGTCCACCATCGAGGGTCGACGAGAAGCATCGGCGTAGGGAGCTCGGTGTTCGCTCGAGTTGCTCTGGGATCGGTTGCGAATTCCGTGGGGAACTTCAGCGGCGGGTGTGACAGTCCTTCGACGACCAAAATCTTCCTCCCGGCGCTCAAACCCATTGTTGCCAGCGTTATTGTTGTTATTATTATTGTTGTTGTTATTGTTGCCGGCGGGCTTGGAGTCACGCTTCCTCATACGAACATCACGGCGAATTCGAACTCGGCAGCCCTGATCGGCAACCGTCTTGCTAAGCTGTGTGCTCTCCATGAGACCGGGGAACTTCTTAGCACTGAAAACCATGAAGGGGTTAGTCTTGATCTCCATGCGGAAGTCAACGCCTGGTGGAAGATCGCCATCGGCAGGCTGAATGTCGAAGTCCTGCTCCTCCTTGGTAGTCTCGAACAAGCTGAAGGTCAAGCGATACAAGCCCTCGTGGCGAACGGAAAGATCGGGGAAAATGAAGTAGCCGGCTTCAGCTGGGCGATCGAGGTAGGCCATGCCAGAGGCGGGTACACCGGTGAGAATAGGCGGGTTGTTGGCAGCGGGAGTCGAGACGCGGCCATGTGCAAGCGGACGAGCATGCTCCAAACTGGCATAAAGGAAGAAATTGGCGTTGTAGTCAAATGTGACGTCTTTGCCTTCTTCGATAGTGGGGCCTTCGATAATTCGGAGCTCGACAACTGGCGGAGGATCAACGGGTCGACGGTCGCTGTTGGCTACAGAAAAAGTCAGTACCAGTAAGAAGAGTGCAAGAATCTTGATGCCACGTGCATCGCATCTTGCTTGTCATCAATCGACTTACCCTTCATACCAGAACCACAGGCTCGAGCTCGCTCTGGTTGTTGCAGGACTGTCATCATGTACCAGAGGCTGCGGTTTCCTCTGGTGACTCGGTGAAGCTTGGCGATAGTTTCGCGAGTAGCGTTCGTGGGGATTGCGGAAGGAGTCGCCATGTTGAGTATTAATGAGGCGCGTAAGAGCGCGCGCCGACGTAAAGAAACGGTTAAGAAATGAAGTTAAGTGAAGCCTTTGAAGCAAAGCGTTGTCAGCAACGGTCGTGCATGCGAAGCAGAAACCCAGTCCGTTGGTATTATTGAGTACCAACGGTAAGGAGGAATTGAAATACCAAAAGGTTTAGGTTTGGCAACTCACCCTCAATATGAGACGTTATTAATTAAGAAATTGTCGGCCAATCGGTTAAGGATAATCTTTTGTCAACTCAAAAACAGACGGAGGGCAACGACTGTAATTGAAGACAAGGAGAGTCGAGTTGAAGAGATGAAAGAGAGGTCTTCAACGCGACATAGGAGGTTTTGGTGTAAAGTGGGAGCAGTAGCAGCAGCAGCAATAAGAGTAGAAGAAGGGGAGAATGAGAAGGGGGAGAAAGAGTGGAAGCGAGAGACCGGGGGCGGAGGCCGTTGAAGAGGAATAGGATAAGGCCCGTAGGCGAGACAAATAGCGTATGTCGCTAACTCTTAGCAGGGAAGGGGACAAAAGAAACAGCCCAGGACCCAGGCCCAGGACAAGCCCTGCCGAACTTGGATAGTGGGAGTGGAGACAGCACAGCAGGATGGATATGTACAGTACAGTACAGATATGGGGAGATAGAGATACACAGCCAGTCGATAGATACAGAGCAAGCAATTCCCGACGGTACTGTGCAGATCTAATGCGATGTTGTGGAAGTCCAGGACAACAACCAGTGGTAGACACAGCGGATAGAGACGTCGATTTGTTTTGATGGCAGATAGACATACATATACAAAATGGCGGAGACGTTTCTAAATATGACGGACGGGAGGCAAGGCTTGAGCTTGGGCTTAGTACATACAGTACTGTACTTGCTGTAATTAAGCTAAACTACTAACATACAAGCATTTCGGACAGTTGAAAAACAGCGAGAGAGCGACATTGGTGATGATCCTAACCATTCAAAACGACGGAAGGGATGGAGAGGGCAGGGATCAAGATATCCGCTGATGAGTGGCTGAATATCTCTAGGTTCTCTTGTCTTGTCTTGGCCCATTCAGGGCTGTCTTTTTTTGATGAACAGATAGATTGCCAGGCCCAGGAGCCTGGCTTTGGTAAGGTCCATGCCATGGAGCTGACTCGGTGCCCGGACCCCCAAAAAGACCCAGAGACAACCGCTGGAACGCCCTGTTAAAAAAGGACCTCACATCATTCCCAGGCATGGGCCAGTGGCTTCGGGGTCCATTCGGTTTTGAGGAGGGGGGTGTTCGTCCACAGCCAAGGAGACGGGACAAGGAAGATCGAGCCAATAGAAAGCTACTGTTGGCTGGTCCAAGTCTCCTCGATCGCGTCCTGGAATTTGGGAACAAAAGAAGCCCAGCCCAGCTCAGACGAGACGGGACGGGAAGGTCCAGCATCCGAGAATAAGTTGAAACTTGAGCGCCAACAAAAGGACAGTTGTTTCTGCAAGTTGAGTATATATCGCAAAACGTCAATTTTCGTGGCACTATTGTAGTGTATTTCATAAACATACAATAGGGACTTTTTGATTAGAGTTCAATTCAAGAAAGCGCCAAGTCTCGTGGGCTTCATGGTGCTAATCCTATTCTATTCTGGTACTGTAACAACAGCTCAGCTGAGAAGGGACAAGACCATCAGCGGCGTTACCGTACTGTGCCAGATCAAATCATCGTTCCATTCCATCCCATCCAAATTCTATTGTTGTGGCAGGGGCAGAGAGAAAAAGATAAAACAGCCGATGCAGGCACAGAAGCATAAGGGAAGGGGCATGAAGATGACTGATGCAAAGATTGCGTATACAGACTTCGGGCTATAGCATTTTTCTTCTCCTTCTCTCTCTTGAGATGGTTGGTTATATCAGACAAAAGTGCTGTTGCAGCGTTACAGCCCGTCTTCGGGAACGGGAATACGTACCGAAAAAGGCCAAGTGCTCCGGGACGACAACAGCACATCTTCATTCTCAGCGGGCAGGGGACTTTAGTCTTGGGCCTATCACAATTGCATCAAAGAGGACGGCACGTTCCCAGCCAAGCTCCCAGCTAAGCGAGGACTGCAGTGGCATCGCCAAGACTCGACATGACTGGTGCTCTAGTAGAAGGGAGGGTCTGTCTATTCTCATCTCAACCAACAGCACAACACAGCAGTGGGGGGGAGGCACGCACGATTCCGTGAGAGAAGTAACGAGAGGCATCTGCTTTCTTTTCTTTTTTTCTGATCGATGTGATAAGAAGAAACCATGCTGCAAATCTTATTCTCACTGTACTGTAGGATATGATATTGATATGTATTGAGAGTGAATGCAGCTGCATAGATCCTGCGGACCGATGCGTTGATGTTATGCACAGACGGGAGCCGAGTTGTGAAAAAGTCTCAGTATCAACGTGCGCCATGTCTCATTATACGACAAGCCCGATATTTTGACATCCAATGCTGATGATACACTTTGATCGCTATGACTCTGGTGATCAGGCTGACTGACAATCTAAGATTATATCTGACATCTCTCTCACTCTTAATTGAAACCACAGGTCTCGTCTGACCTCATCTTCCCAGTCTCCATTCTCTGCGTCATGTCATCTTTCAGCGAGGAAGAGCAGCGAGCACTCAGTCACTTAAAATCGAGTCTTGTCTCATTCAGAGTTAGCGCAAATAAAGTCTCCATACTTATGCGTTAGCGCCGAGCTAAACATGCGGGATGCAGGACCCGGTGCACGGGAACCCTCAAGGATCTCACGACGCTAGGCCCTTTCCGCAACAACGAGCGGGGCTAAGAATGAATGAATTAATGAACGAGTCCTCTTTCCTCACACAGGTCGAGAGTATTGGGTGTACTGTATAAAGATCGTATCTACACTGTATTTTGCAACCGTCTGATATTCGTATTCAGCACCAAACATACATACCTTGAGACAAGACTCTTCTTTATCCATGCCAACATTGGACGAATAACCTTGCACTGGTAGGGTTATTCCACATTTGTGCAGCTATGCAGTGCAATGCATATGCACAAGCGCTGATGCAACAAGCTAGCCAAGCTGAGGAAAAGGAAAGGGAAAAAGAAAGAAGGAAGAGAAGAGCAACAGGGATAAGCCAGCCATCCGAGCCATCACCCGTTAAAGTCTCGACACGTTGAATGACAGCGGGAAAGGTACATGGTGCGATGTGTATGCCCAACTAGGTGGACACGACACGGCCGGCATTTACGTCGCACGTACAACCTTGACCCAAATGCTTGGTCCATGTCTTCTGAATTACGACAGAGAATACCATCCTTGTTTCAAGATTACCCACCACTACCTCACCCATCTTGCCTTACCCTGCCTCGCCTACTCGCCAGCGGTACTGTACCGTACAGGGACAAGATCACTGTAACCGCTGAACGGTTGGCAAAGGAGTGTTTCAGTCACATTGCAACAGCCGACTGGCCCTTGAAGTTCGAAGCCAAGGCTCGGCTCATCTGTCTATCCACTCATACTTTCTGATCGCCTAACTAGATCGCTTAACAGAATACCACGTTCAGGGTCACATTTGCCCGGAGGTGGGCTCCGATACAGTCAACAGAGTCATGTTCCTTGCCGAGATGGACGATTCACAAGTCATGCAATGCAAAAGTCCGTCGTATATCCGTATCGACTGACGGCAGAGCGACAGGCAGAGGCAAAGGCAACGACGTCAGTACTGTTACTGTAGCCACTATGCGCTGACAGTACTGTATTCGCAGATCCGAGCATCGCCTTTCTCTGTCTCCCGATCTGAATCAAAGACAGTCAAACTGCTGTACTGTACACTACTGTATTCTATTGTACAGTTGAAGAGACAATACGATACAGTACCGACTCCTTGGCCACGGGGCATCTTTACAGTTATTGTACAGTAGCGCTAGGACGCTATGCTACGCTGCAAAGGTCTCAGCCTAGTCTGTGCGTCTTTGTTGGTTCGGGTTATAACCTGAGTACGGATACAGTTTCCTACATTACAACATCAGATCATGCTTTTCTGTTTCTCCATCGGCCGCACAGACAAGACCAAAATCCATTTTTCAGGGTTTGGTTTAATTACGTTACAATGTGGGTTTTGGCTTTGACTCGCCCGTCCTTAACCAAGTTAATTAGGAGAATTTATCCATTTTATATCTGATCCGGGGAGCGGCCCGAGCGGGACGAATAGATACATACGTACAGCAATGCCTGGGGTCCATCATTACTGACAACTCTTCTGCAGGTTGTTATTTCTAGAAAATCTGTGGGTTATCATACAGAAAGTGGAATTGTCTGCTACTGTGCCTCTCGTACCGTCACTCTCAACGCCCGCAAAGTCTCAGCTGGTCGGCCACTGAGAGTCTGTGATGCACGTTTGGCTTGATCTGCTGTACGCCACCAACAACAGCATCAGCAGGAGAATGGATCTCCCAGCCTTCTTCTTTTGAATACACGATAGCACTATATCTCTGTATCTGTACAGTACCGTTGGGATACCCGAAAATACGGATCACCGCATTTGGTTGGGTACCTTTACATTTTACACGTACCTGGAAATGTCAACTGTACAGTAGAGAAATACTACGATCCGCATTCCAGTCGTAAACTTTGGCTGAACCAAGTATCAGGTCATCTCCCTAGTTATCGTCGATCGGAGATAGTCTTTACGACTGACATGGTTCCGAAACAGACGTTGAATTATCAGCATGGCACATTGCATAGCAGAAACCAACAGGCTGTCCACCGTTGCGGTATACATACCGTAGGCGTGGATATCCCTTCAAGGCTGAGCTGCAAGTCCGGTATCTTGTTGCAGTAGGCTATTCCAATAAACACTGCCGATATGTTGGTTGGTTGATTGTCTCAAGCATGGCGCGGCACGACACGACGCCATGCGGGCTGACCTCTCGATCGGATTTTCGCCCTCCCTCTTTTCTCCCTTCCCATCTCCTCTCTTTGTTTGTTGAAAGAGGCGAACCCAGGACCAAGGCTCAAGAGCCCAAGCCAAATGCACTGTCTACTGTAGAGGATGCACACAGACCAACTCTTGTCTTCACGTCTGCTTCTTACTCCTGACGCAAGCTCGTCTACGACTTCCCATTACACGCCACAGTCCAATTCTGTGAGACTTGCTTCACAGTACAGTACAGCACTGCTTTCTTTTACCCCTCTTGTGAGAGACACCAAGCGGCTCTTGCTTCTACTGTGTCACGTTAAACTTGGGCTGTCTTGGGTGATGTCTCGCCTGTCATCGAGTAGATTTCCAAGGGAGACAAGAGAGGAGTCAACCCAACCCACGTTCGAACGGCTGTGTTATGCGGCCGTTGACAACTCTCAGCCCGCAGCTTTGCAACTCCTCGCATACTCTGTACTGTGAGGATGCATGTCATGAATTGAGTGGCTTGAGCTTCGGATTTGGCTTGGTTTGTATCGGTACGCCACGTGCTTCCCCCAGACAATTTCTCTGCGTTAATTGTCCAGTAGCGAAGCAACTCTATCTCCTACACATACCGGTGACATGTCAGTGTCAGAACGCCATTCAAGCCACTGGCGTCCTTTCTTGGCCCTCGGTTACAAGGCAATCTCGATGAGTGTTGAGAGAAGAGTCTCGTATCGCATTGAAAGCTCATCCAAACTGCACTTGCTTCTTCCGAGCAGAACAAACCAGGCCTGCCCTAGCGATTTAAGGATTCGGGCTGAAACAGTCTAATGCAAGACTCCTCGTGGTCGGTATACTATGCTTGTTTCCGGGACGCATTTATCTGCTTTCTTCTCTCCTGTCGTGTTCATGTCGAAAAGAAATGCTTATGACTGCTTGACTACGGCTCGCTACATGTTTGCCCATCTGCAAGACGATGTTCAACAACCAAGCCTTTTTCTCTTTCAGGTTCCACTGGTTGGGAGAGAAACATTGGACTCGCATATGGCATGTTGCACACTGTGAGAGTGAGACATGAGAATGGGCCGATGAGGACGGTACTTGTGCTGCGTCTATCTGTGGGAGTTGCTGGGAGACGTCACTGACAGGTGATACTAGCCTTGAGTGTTACTCCTCCAAGCAATTCCCAGTATTGTTTGCTGTAACTCTGTAACTTGTGAGCAATCAGCTACCAATTCCTCTTGGCAAGTGATTTCTTAGAATGACGTTTAGTTTTTAAACACTCGGTGTGCCTTCTTCGGCCCTCCGCTCGTCTCGCGAAGAGAAACTCACTAGTTGGTTAATGAAGTCACAGTTTCCAGCTTCAACCTTCAGTTCCTGTTAACTAGTCTTAGTTTCCAGTTCTAGTGTTCCCATTCCCACGTGGACTTGACATGACGAGTTTCTTTTTCCTCGGAGCCAATGTCTCAGAGACAAAAGCTGCGTCCCTCGCTGCTGTAGCGCAAGCCACAGCATGTCGACCGACGTAACAGCGCAAGCTTTCTTCAGCTTTAACTCAAGGTTCCTGGACAATACAAAGGCTAATTTAGTGTATCAACGGTGTTTATTGTCGGCTTTCAACGCTATCTAGAGAAGGCAGGTGTTGAAGATGGATTGTTCACTGTAGCGAAAGCGCGAAAAGCGAGAAAAGTACCAGCTCGGAGTGTGACGTTGACTCCGCTGTGCAGGGAGAGAATTGTCTCAGTTGGATTGATGATGAGGACAACATGCATTTGAGGATGTGTGTTGCTCGTGTGAGGAGTTTCTTTGTGAGACATCGGTCATAGATGGCTTTGAGGTACAGGGTAAGTTCAACTTCAAGTTGAAACGGCAACCTACAATGTTTAACCAAGATAAAAGCAGTTGTTACTCCTGATGTCATAGCATAATAATCATCTGTGCGGAGATACTTCCACTGGTATTTATGTTTGTCAAGTGCACAGATGTAGTATACCTAATCAATGTTGAGTGTTGTCACTGAAAGCAAGACATCATCAACAGATTTGGATAATAACAAAATCAATGCAAAAATAATTAGGCATTAACTGAATAAGCCAACAGCAATATCTAATACCTGATGGGTATCCAGCTCCCGTTCAATGAGGGTATCTCAATACACAAATCCAGCATAGACAACTCCAAGCCAGCTTCACCATTACTTCCACCATTATCCAAAGGAGCGTCCTGGTACCAGCCAACCTGGCATCCGCAAACAGATAGCATCCCCGAATGAATCAAGCATGGTTAACTCGTGCCTTAAACAGCAGGCGCAGTAGCTGCAGGAGCTGTAGTTCCAGGAGCAGAAGTTCCAGCACCAGGAGCCCTCTTCTCAGGGAAGACACCACCATGTCCAGCATGAACACGACCGTACTGAGTAAAGTGTAAGTTCAAAGCACCATAGTCCCAGCGCTTGGACAAGACCATGAACGCAAAAGCAAGTCCAGGAATCATGAGCACGTCCAAGATGCCGAAGAAGATGGCCATCTGAGTAACACCGATCTCGTTACCGCCATCAGAAAGACCAAAGGCGACCGGGTAGAGGAGCCAGAGAAGGTTCAACCAGCCTGCCAACATGAGGTAGTCGCGTGATAGACCGAGACGAGAGGCTGAGGCGCGGCCTGGGTGGAGGGTTTGGTAGGCGAGCATGAGCCAGGCGAAGGTGCCGAAGCCGTAGAAGCCCCATTTGTAGGAGGTGACGGTGTATGCGGAGCAGAGGTACGAGATGATCCTATCAACGTTAGCGTCACTGCGTCTGAAAGGATATGAGGAAGAGTGGCTTACCAGATCCAGGCAAGGAAGATGTTGAACAGAATGGTAGCCCAGCTCACACCACTCATGAGACCCAAAGCAAGCAGAACAATAGGGAATGAAACAACCCAGTTGATATACTTTGCAAAGTAGATCTGGTAAGAAACAGCTCGGCCGATGTTCAGCTGCGTAGTAACAATCGAGTATGAGATACCAGAGGCCATGGAGAAGTAGCAGATTGTGCCGACGAAGAGGGCAATGGTGAAGAGGTAGTGGAAGATTCGCTCATTGTTGCGAGGCTTGAAGCTCATGGCAAAATAGACGAGCTATCGTAGTGTTAGTACATGCTGTGTGTGAGAATAGTAGAGAGTATACATACGAAGCTGACGAGGTAGAGGGCAGTTACAGCCCAGAGCCAGTTTGAACCAGCATTGGAGAGACGAGCATCACCTCCTTGGGGATTAACCCTGAGAGAATCGTTTCGTTCGAAGAGGACAGGCATGTTGGAGTATTACTGATGTCCAGTATAGATAGCGAGTAGTGTTGGTGAGTATGTAAGAGCAAATATACTCTGATATCAAGATTCTACACAATAATCTTCCTTGACGAGAATACAGAAACAGTCGAGAACGGGGAAGACGACACTATTATATACACAAAACCACACAGACACCACCATCTCATCTGCAAGCAAACAGCATCCATTCCCATTCCCAATGAGAAGTCTCCAGAAACGTCTCACCCAATCCAGGTACACTTCCACTACATCCCATTGGTCATGAAACCAAAAGAAGTTGCACTCTGCACTCGTTGGAATGACGTGAAGGAGTCGCGGTGAGTATCGGGTACATACATACAGTACAGGAACAGAATACTGTTGCTGGGGTATGTGAAGAGACTTCCTTGGCGATGCCCATGACACGGAGAGTTTGTAAGCCAAGCATTTCCTTTTTGCTTGAATAATATTGACGTGGCAGGGCGACTTGCATGAAAACAGGCATATCGAAAAAAAGCAATTGTATATTTGTGATAACTACACACGTCAGACTTGTAGCTTTGAATAACAGTTAATGATGCTATCTAGTCCAATGTATCAGTAACAAATACATACAATCTCAACACCAAAGAGATGTCATGCCACTCGTCGCATTGGATGTGATTCCGTAGCTTCCGGGAGTGTCATGTGGTTATGATTAGAACGAAACCCTACCGTCGATCTTCTTATGACAAGGGCATTTTGATATTGTCTTGTCTCCATGTCTACCTATCCGGAGCATCTTTCCGTGCACAGCTTGACGTCAAAGTGACTGCATGCCTAGAAACGACTAACGTTCAAGGTTATTTCAACCTTTATCTGTACTGTACATCACGCGCTCAGAATCAATTAGACTAATGTGCTACGAATATGTATGGCTCGACTTGGCTTGGCTTATATTCAACATATCTCATCTCAGGTCTTGGGGCCTTAGGCCTTGGGTCTGGGACGCTATCGAGATTTGTCTCTTATCAATGATGATATTAATACTGTTAATGTTGCCGTCATTTTCTTTTCACCGTGTCATTCCACGTCTCATTGCATACTGACCTTTCGTCATGAACTTGCTTCTGGTCCATTCGAGGACCCTTGTAACCTGTATTTTGTCACAAGCAATCACTACCCTCCATTAGACTCCCTGCATGTTTAGCACCGGCAGATGGGCCCTTGTCTGCCGTTAATTCCATGATATCACCTCACTTCACTTCAATTCACTTCACTGACCATCCATAATTCGTGATTGCAACTGCATGTATTTCTTTGCGACCCTGGCCTTACAGTACATCACCTGCAGGGTGTTAGAAGAGTTGACCGCCGAGAACATAAGAG
>NW_022158060.1:0-46831 GCF_003316985.1 Fusarium coffeatum
TTTTTTTTTCTTTGGTAAACTATCTAGGCCTGCATTCTCGAGCTTTCCCTACTATGTCCCATTTCTTTGGCATTCTTCAGTCCACCTATGATCTATTTCAACACTGTCTTAAAGAAGTGCGAGTGAGTAGCTTCCACCACTACTTCCCCCGTTGCTCTAAATTCCAGTACTAGCAATTGGTTTCGCAGTAGGTCTGACAATAGCCACAGTTGCGTCCAGGACTAACCCACACCGTTTTGCCGTCCTTGAGACAGGTTGGGCACTTGACACCTGGGATAGGCATATTGACGATTGGTATGGAACTTGTCTAAATTGTTGTTCAGTTTGAAGGAGATAATTTTGTATTGCAAGGTGATGATGTTTGTAGTTGAAGTTGGTGAGTTGTGAGTTGTGAGTTGCGAGTTGATTGTTGTAGAATCAAGTGGTAGGAATTCGTGGCTATTTATACTTTGTAAAATCTTGCCCGTGATGCATAGAGTGCTATGTTCGGCGTGATTCTAATTACACGTTCGCCTGTCAATCACAGCATAGACAACTCCGAACAATGGTACTTAACTGAGTCACTTTCTAAACAGTACAAGGTACTTGTGAATCGCCGTGCAAACATTGCGAAGTCTTGTGCGCCTTCCAGAATCAGATACATGAGCTCCAATGATCCAATGACAGTCTGTGCTATGAGTCTCTCTCAATAGTGTCAAACAGAACATATCCAGAGCCCTTTCAGTATGTGATGACTTGTTGTTAGCATAAAGAAATAACGTTCGTCTCCAACGGCTCTTGCCCGATTTTCCCCAACACAACGGCCGAATAAGCAACTGTACTTCGTTACAAAGGACTCTGATAAAGCTAATAATAGTGTTGTCATCATATGTATACACAACTGTTCATCGGTGCATTCTTTGCTGAATACTGGAATGCACTTTCCAATACCTGTTCACGCCATTGTGAACATATTCAAGGTCGGATAGCAGGGTTGGAGTAATCTGATCGATGGCCGACTTCACCAAGACAAGTGGTCGATACAATTGACAAAGCTTTCTCGGTAGGAATCCTGAAGCCTTGTTAAACTAGCAGGATTGTTTTATCCGTATTTTAGCCCGATTTGTGCCCCTCTATGAATCTTGAGATCTCTATCTCGTTGCATTTCACCCTGCGTAACAATACTGTAACCTTGGTCAGCTTCTCGATACATTTGCTACCTAGCATCAAAGTACATATTCCTGTCATTTCTTCCTCCTGCATACAAAAGTGTCTGTTTATAAACCTCCTTCCTTAAAGAAAGACCCCAAACGCCTGATCATATCGACAAACTGTAGAATCCACAGCACTAACTTGAAATTATCCATCAATACCAAGTTCTTTCCAAATAGGTCTCTAGCCAGAATCAAGTGAGAAAGCTAGCAGCTTATCAAATATCCTGGTCGAAGAACAGGTCCGATGCGTTGAATTGTGCAAAGTCGAATTCACAGCAGCCATCCAGGTCTTGTTGTGGGGGGTTGGACTCGGTGGCAACCTCAATATTGGAAGTATCGGCACTTGCCTCCATAAAGTCTTGAAGATCTTGAACCTGATATTCCTGTACTTTGGCTGCAATCACTCTGCATAACCGTGGGTCTGGAACTCCCCAACATTTAAGTTTTTCTTCCAGTTTCCGCTTCTTTGTTGAGTTTGACGGCCCAATAAAGCTATCCCGATAACGAGAAATGCTGATAGAGGCTGGCGCACTGGAGTTGTCCGATGTTGGATTGATCAAAGGCTCATGGTCTGTGCAATGAATTGTCAGCATCGCCTGACTCGCTGGGGCCCTCTTAAATTATGTTTGGGAAAAAGGGAAAATGGTCAATCGTACAGGGTGTTGATGGCCTATGCGCCGGGTCCTGGCCAGGGAAAATAATGTCGTAGAAGCCAAACCACCTCATCTCGTCGCTCATATTGGGCTTCTTCTTTTTGGCGGCTGTCAACTTGGCCGCTTGCTCCAGGGTGACCTTGCCTGCAGTAACGTCAGGTTCCATGATAGGACATGCATCTTCCTGGCGCTGGTGCTGGACAAGCAGGTCTTGTGTCAAAAAGCCCTGGTGACAACGGTTGCAGATCAAGGACTTGATAAAACCTTCCGGGATGTGACATCGCTGGATATGCTCCCTGTGTGGTACCATTACTTAGTACTTACAGACTGCAGGAGGCAAAAGACTTAACCTACGTGACACGATGTAATTTGGTCCACCCATGACCCAAGCAAGCGCGGTGAAGCTCTGATCTGTTGGCAGGGCCTTTAAAAAATGGGCAGGCGAACCTTGCCTGGACAGGTGCGATATCCCCTTGGCTGGGTAATACCAATGGCCGTTGGTGTCGTTCGCCATTTCCAACGTCGTAAGCGACATCCGGCTCAGTGAATTTCCTTTTTCTGCGGCCCGAAATGGGTCCTCCGCGAGTGGCCTGTTATGGAACAATTGTCAGTTGGAGGTCGGCCAGGCCATCATCATTGGTGTATGTCGTGTCCATCGCCCATCGTGTAGCCAAGCCCGAGGAAAATCATTTAGGGACCCTTGTTGAAGTTAGTGGAGATCTTCACGTCGATATGATTAGAGTGCTGGGGCTTTTGTATATAGAACTTCCAAATAGGTATGCCCATAACGAATAATTCTAGTTATCAATCTCTAATAGATAACCTTTCGTAGACGAGACATAGGGAGAGCTACCTTTCTTGTAAATATTACGTGTAGGTTATGGTCCAGAGGTGGTTGCTTCGGGTAAGTACTTAACCCGGTGGATGAGTATAGATAGTATACCATCAAGACATTCCTTGTATCTGAGATCCATGGCGCGGTAGGAAAGTTCCATAATTCGGTAAGAACGTAAGAAAGATCCTTAGTTCCGTGAGAATGTTCCATAGTCCGGTAAAAAAGGTCCATAGTTCCGTAATTTAAGCTCATAGCTTGGAATCCATAGCTTGATATCCTTGGGGCGATGATACAGAGAGAAGTCCTTCGTATACGTGGTCCATCCCTTGGTATTCTGCAAAGATTTTCTTTGTCAGCATGGTCCGATCCTGTCTACATACATATAATTAAGTCCTTGGGTCCTGTCTGTAATCCATGGAAGTGAAAGTCCTGAAGAAGGAATATCCGTGTGACTTCGGCTGAAGATTCGCTTGAGTCATAAGTTTGTATGCTCAAGTACCATGCGGCTTGCAATGATGACGCTGAAATGCGTGCGACTTCTAGCTCAAGATAAAGGAGCAAGCTAGACGTACCTGTGAAGATGTTAAACCTGTCGCCGGCCATGCTGGCCCTCGCAGAACATTGTCCCAGTTGGCACTCATGTCGAATGATGTCGGTGGGTTGCCAGAAGGCATCTCTTCAATTACCACGGTTTCAATAGCGTAATATCTGTTCAGGCGCAGATCAATCTTCCTCAAGTGATAGTAAGGTTCAATGTAGATAAAAAGAAAGATGGTTCGAGATCAGATGAAGAACCCTGAGATATATACATGCCCAGATTCCATCAATTTGCATCGCATTATCGCTAATACGCGTTCGCGCATTCCGAAATTACAGCCGACGTGAGGCCATCGGCTCGTGGCCATTCAGACTCTTCGGTATTGATGCCCAACCAGCTGAATGAGTTGGCACTATGGAACAACGCCACATCGCTCCTTTGATTGGCGGTAAGATCAATCTGACAAGGTCAGCAAATGTCCTGATACGGGTAAGAGACTTCTAATTGTATAAAAGTCCAATTACAAAGTAAAGACAAACCATGCCCAACACAACGTGTGAGAGACAAAATGTCACTGAGAAGCTTGAGGCCAGTACTCAGGTAGGGCTTATGGGCCGATGGGCGGCCTCTCGTAGTTTTGATCCAGTCACAATGATCGTGCTGTACGCACGGGCACAGGGTGTGGTTGAGGCACGGACATTGGTAACTGAATGGGAAGAATTGGGTGGCAGTCATCTCACCCTTAAGGATGTCATACAATCATAACTTGGGTTTATCCGCACTACCTGTCGTTAGTTGTTAGAATGACACTAGTTTTGCTAGCAATGAGGATGATGCGACGAACAATTCTTGTTGTCTACCCAGCTAGGCAGGAGGCCCCTCGGCATGGAGGCTGTGTCAAGGAACGACGCTAGCCAAGGCTGAACACTAGCGTGAGTAGGTAAGGCGTTCTTCCATTAAAGTTACACACAATGTCAGGACAGCAGGGATTTATAAGTTCGGTAGCTTCAAGGACAGTAATCAAGTCAAATGACGAAATGCGATTAATTTTCTAGCGGCCGAGAGTTCTAGCTAACAGAGTTATCTCGAGTTCTCCTACTTCTTTCTCTTAATCTTACTAGCAGCCTTGATGGGTTCCATGACCCAGCTCTTCTTGATATCTCCTGGCCTGTCATCCTCACCTGTGAACCAAACAACCTCGAAACCAAGTACTTTATCATCCTTAGGAAACTTGAACTTTGCAATCTTCTCAGCATCTGCGTTTCCGATATAGAACGCGTCCATCTCTGAAACAATAACACGATGGCCCTTTTTGAGAACCTTTTTTGTCGCGCCCCCGTGCCAAGTTTGGACGACCCAGTCTTTTGAAAGCTTGATGTTTTTTCCAGAGTCGGTAAGCGGGTCGTCCCACACAATAGGCGTTTTAGTAGGAACAAGGGCAGGGAGGCGGTTAAGGAACTTATTGAAGAGGCTATTATCCGATTTGGTGTTATAAAAGTATTCGACTTCGTCGGCGCCGAAGTGGTAATATGATGAGTTGAAGACCTCGTCCATAGTGTAAACTAGGTTGCTGGCGAACTTAAACGTCTTTTCCTTTCTGATGTCGAGCTGTGCATCTGGATCATCGAGACTCGTCTCGCCAACCACCAAGTCCTTTTTCCAGACACCACTGGATACGTTAGTTGAGCTCTATGTTACAGAGGTATAACTTACAAAATATCAGCATGACCAGGCATATCTGTCTCAGGATACACATTGATCCCAAGACTCATTCCATGCAGCACGACATTCCGAATGTCCCCGAATGTGTAGTAATCGTCAGTACAGCTGTATTTCACACTGGCATCGGTCAATCCCTGATACTCTGGCCATAAGATAGGAAAGCTTTCCGCATCGTAGATGTGCCAGTGGAAGTAG
Organism: Fusarium coffeatum; assembly: GCF_003316985.1. NCBI lineage: Eukaryota > Fungi > Ascomycota > Sordariomycetes > Hypocreales > Nectriaceae > Fusarium > Fusarium coffeatum. The sequence continues at coordinate 5,137 of NW_022158060.1, forward strand.
TTGAAGTTGTATTGGTGTAGAATTTGTAGTAGTTGGAGGATTGCTTTGACAGGAAAGAACTTCCTGCCTGTATCTAGCATGAAGCCTCTGTGAGGATAAAGGTCAGTCATCTTGTGTAAAGAGAATAAAGAACCAATGCCAAGAAGATGAGGAATAAGGACGGGAGGCAGGATCGGCGGTCAGCATTAATATAAATAGTTACACATACTAACCGCATGTAGCCAGTAAGCGAGATTGCCGCATGCGGTCAGGTAGGAGGAATGTGGCTCCATCTGTCGGTTAGCACGGCTCGTCAAACAAGACTAGCCTGCATACCTGAATCCTACCAGTGGTACCTGGACCAACCTAGACCTCAGAATGAAATGTGATTGTAGAATGGAGCATGGAAACATTTGGTAATTGGCTGAATCAAGCAGGGTATTTGCACGCTATGACAAGTAAAACTTTAATTAACTTGCTCAGGAAGCGTTAGTATTATTTTATCAAATATAATGCCCAGTTGCGCATTAATGAAATACGTAGCAGGAGATGAGTTCAGCTTATGCAAATGGCTTTAGCGTTACTATAGCATTCTTTTTCGTATTAGGACGCGAAAGGATCCTGGGTGGATACATTGCGGCCAAAAAGCTCTCACATGTAGCAAGAACTCGAGCAAAAAGGCGATGGTGCGACGTTAAAGGTCCTCCAGAGGGCTTGCAGAAGAGAGCAACAGAGCTCTCGATACACAGCGAGAGGACAGTATGAACAAGAAGCTGTTAATAATGCCAATAGTATAGATGTATACAAGTATTTATCACAGGTAAAGACATTTCCACGAGGCTACCCTGCACCACATATCCCAGCACATTGTAACTATGTTGCCATGATGTTGTATTAGATAGTCTAGCGGCACCGAGACGCACCAAGATGGAATCGACTCAGTCTTCTAATAATAATTCTGTTGTAAAACTATATATACAATTTAGGAAAGGACGTTTTCTCTCTATCCACCAGAATACAACATGACATGTTTTTACTAAGCAGGAATAAATTTAAATGACCACAGCTTTACTAATTTTTGTTATCCGGGACTGACACTGGGCATGTTCAAACAATAGTAAGATTTCGCTATATTGAGTTGACACTTCCATGCACGAGTCAAGGCGGTTACAGTGAGGGTGGCAATCATGGTGTTTGGGATAGTTTCTTTCATTTCAAAACTCACATTGGGCCTTTTTAATCAATCAGGAGCTACAATAGGGTGAGTCTGCGAGTCTTGTTGCACTTATTTGTGGTTTTTCAACGATAGCTAGGAAGTAGTTCTAAGAACGTACAAAAAACAAAGTAAAGAAATAGTGCAGCATAACCTACTAGATAAGTAGGGACACCAAGAATGGAGGCTAGATAACAAAAGAAGAGCAATAGACGGACCTTGAACAACACCGTCAGTATTCGAACTACGCAGCTAAAATAACTTTTCAAGCCGTCCGATAGTGAGAAATGAGTTTCAAGGGGAAGGGGAACCTTCCATTGTAGTATTGCAATACCTAGAAGCCAAATATTTGTCTCGAAGAAGAGTTGAAGCGGCCGGTAGCTGAGGATAGGCTTTAGAACCGACTGGACGTTCCCGAGACAACGATAGAGGACGTTATTTACCTTGGTAAGGATACAGTACATCTTAAGGCATACTGCAGACTTGAATCTGTAAAACCAGGTTTATCGAGTTTGCGGTAGTGGTCCTCTGTTCCTATTCTCACTCGAAGACTCTGCATAACTCTGGCTTGTTCTATCGGAATTATGGAGAGACTCACGGAAAGGGTCAACATCGAGGCATCTGTCGGTAGCGTCCAGGGAATTGCGGCGGGTTTGGGAAGCCAAGGGCGATGTTTTGCGCAGGTAGAAGATCTCTTCTTCAATTGCTCTATGAAGCGAGATCCAGTTACTGGTATGGCCATGGGCTGTTTTTCCTTGATTACTACCAGGGAAACCTTTCATTAGCAGTCTACGTTACCAAAAGATGGGCAGAAGCCTGTCGTGGCGGAAGCGATCATTGGAGGAACTGGTGGGACTCTCCAGCGTGCGATGTAGGGTTCACCCAATACGGTAAAGCAGAACAAGCCGATATTGACGACCTCCTGTCTATGATGCGGGATCTCGAAAGAGAGCTCAAATTGTTATATCCTTCCATGACAACAAACTGGTACACATTTCAGTGGTTAGAGAGCATTCTGGACTCGTGTATAAGAGAACTTGGAAAGGACATGGACCGCCCGCCGAGATACATTGCCAATCTCTATTACGGAGCACTGGACATACAGACCGATACCACCTTTGAAATGCACCGCATGGTTCGATCGTTGGAAATCTCTCTTTACAGCGCGCACCAATCTCTTGGTAGGGCCAGCGAATTGACGGTTAAGCTGGGTGAATTCCTACAACAACGACTTGGTATTGAAAGCGACAGCTATAGGATTGCCACGGCAGAGTTGAGGTGGGCAACCCAGTTGCTCTTCCATCTTGAGGAGCAGATACGTCGTCTTTCCGATGAGCTCGAGGCGTGGGAGATTGTGGGTAAGACACTTGAGGGCTCTGAGGAGTATGGCTTCCTAAACTTGGAGACAGTGATCTCGATTGCAATGGGGAATCGTTCAATAACGAATGAGGGTGTGATTGGTAGAGCCTGGGTAGGATGGGATAAGGAGATGCTTAAAGATGATTTCCAACTCCCTTCTGAAGAGGAACAGTATGTAGCCTTGTTGTTGGCAAAGAGGGGTTTACGGCCACTGTATCTAGAATGATCACAGGAACAGTCCAGTTAAAAGAATGCAAGAGGCCAGTGGTTGGTCCCCAGTTGGGGAGTAATCAAACGCTGGCCCAATGTAAGACGTGTACGGATAGCAATAAAAGCAACCGTGGTGTACAAAAAACTCCTCAGTCTTCAACGATACCTTGCGAAAGTGATGTGGAAACTGCTGCACATTAATTGCGTTCCTCCTGACACGAGTTCTATCAGGTAAAGCTACTGTGCAAGATATAGCCGTAGCTTGTATTGCGCTATTCCACGAAAAAGGTCAAGATTCAGATGCCAATCGAGCTCTGAGAGGTAGAGACTGCATAGTCCAAGACATCGCTTCTTTGCTCGTTACATCTACAACAGTCTGGCCAATCACCCCGCCATCTCGCAACAACCAACTTCTCTCAATCAGTACTACCCAAGTTGATACTATTTCCAAGATGCCAACGCAAACCAGGCAATGGCGTTAGTGACAGGCGTGCACGCGCCGACAGATGGAACGAATACTGAACGGTCGAATCCACCTATGGCTGGTCTGTTCAAGTCATGGACGTGTTGGTAGAGCACAGAGACGCATGAGCGGCTGGAAGGTGCTGCTTGTACCACCGCCAAAGGATTTCATCACTCCAAGCTCGCAGGTGCTGGATGCTAGCGATCGCCTTGAAGGTCCACAACAAGGCATCTGTTGATCCAAAGCAGCTTCGAGAATACCAAAGGATCTGTAATATCAATCAGTAATTGCTAGCGAAGCAAACGTGCGAGGACACTTACCGTCTTGTTGGTAGAACGGCTGTAGGTTGACGCAACGAAAAACCACTGGTCCCCGTGGACGATGATGCCGGGAATGAATTCCAGCTCATCAACCTTGTCACCTAAAAGCTTGACCTATTTTCGCCATTGGGCTGCGTGCTACACAGCCAGCTGTAGGCGTGCCTTTTCGGCGTTGGACCCGTCTCTCTTGGTCTCAACACTGACAGAGATCGGGTGAGCGCAGAGACTTGCCTGGCTGGAATGGTCGATGGAGGTGTCTTTGAGAATCGGCCGGATTTTATTGATCAGCTGATGTGGCTGGGGATCGCTGTCATACTGGGCATCGACGTAGAAGACAAAATGTACCTTCTTGCCCTGGGCGTTGTTTATTAGGTACGCAGGCTGAACTCCCGCACGGGTACTGGAAGTGAAATTAGCTTTAACGGCACGGGAGGATGAGTCTGATAAGGAACATACCAAGCCTGAAACCTGTGCAGCTGTGTCCCACGACACTCTTTACCATAGAAGACAAGATACAGCAGCGGCGCGTGCACAGTAGTATTCCAACCAGATTCGTCAAACTGGTTGCGACAAGCGTCTGCAGCGCCTGCGACGATGAGCTGAACAGCTGCAAGTTCGATTGTAGGGGCTAGATGCGGGAGGTATGTCTTCTCTGAGTCAAGAAAGACATGGGATCCGAAATCTGTGTAGGGTGAATCATTTCTCTCATTCAGCTTGGCGATCTCGGCCTGCTGTGTGTCAGTTGGACGTTGAAATGAACGTGAGTTGACTTACCTCCAAGTACTTTGGAACAACGCCAACAACGTTACTGATATTGCGAGAGAGAGCGATTAAAGAGTGAGGAATTCGTTTGTCGGATATTTGGAGTGGCGCTACTTCGACTCCATCTTCGGCGACGGCAAGAGCTGACAGTGACTTGCTTGGAGATTGTTGAGTTGAAGGACGGTCACTCTCAGAACGAGACGGTGTATCGCGAAGGCGCGGCTATTTGACCGGTGGAACAGGCATCTCGACACCCAAATTAGCACGACGCGACTCTTGCGAACAAGGCGGCGACGCGAGTTGCTCAGAGTCAGAGGGTGTGCGCTTGCGATGATGCGGTTGCGACGGTGAGGGAGGATTGAAAGGGATGTCGCGTATCCAAGAAAGAATGTGACTATCGTCGTTGTATGCCATGGTGAAGTCGGGAAATGGTCAACAAATCATTCAGGCCAGCGTGAGGTGTGAGGTTGAAATGGATTGAGTTGGTGATGCCCCAACTTTGGATGGCCGGGCAACTAGAAATTGACAGTGACAGTCGCTGATAGAAGGATACCTTGACTTGAAATCCTTATCTTATCTATTACCATTCAAATCAGATTCATGGTCTGTTCGATTAATAATCACTCTGTCCCAAATAACATGTTCAATGTTCTAAAAGTCCATGGTGTAAGGATCTCCTAGTCTTGGGATACAAGGTCCAATCTTATCTTACCTTGCCCTCAGTTCTGGCGATCCGCCTGCTCATTCATCTTCCTAAATGTAGTCATGACTCGTCGACTTGCAGATGTTAAAACCGATTCCGGTCTTCGGAGTGTAATCGTCCGTTGGCGGTTAAAGACATTCTGGATTGCTTACAAGACTCCAAGCCCGGACCAGAAAGGGAATGTTGAAGGATTCTTCCACTCAGTCATTTCCACTAGGAGAGGTCAGGTGCTCCAAATTGAGTACTCATCTGTGGTTTCGATCAGTGCCATGTGCCACCGGCCGGCATGAAGGATTCACGAACTAGCTACATTCTGTACTTAAGGGCTCCAAACAATCCTTCCAGATACTTAACCGTACATAGCTTACTCCCCTCACTGTAACATTACAGGAGAATTTCAGTTAGTACTAGGAGTGAGAGTCAGCTGTTGGGTTACATTGCTGAATCCTCCGAAATCATCATTGCGTTATCGGGTAATTCTACGTGAACCATTTGGCCTTTCATCATATTGGGAACTCCAAATAGCCTAATGTTATTCCTGTTCTTCGTATATCATAAGAACACAAGAGCCGAGCCGTTTCAGTCTAGGAAATCAACAGTTATTTGATCCATCCTCATTGTTAATAACCATCGGGTCAGGCAGAAGGTAGTTCTGAACCCGTGGGCTCAAAATCAGACACATCGTCGACCAAGTAGCTACAATAATTCTCTTCCCTACTCCCCAAGAATGTATGCCACTTCCTTCATCAATCTGGCCTTCGCGAGCCTTGTCATGGCTTCGCCCCAAGGCGTTCCCGATAAGCCAATCGTGTTCTGGGCGCGCCTCTACGCCGACTCAGCCGACTGCAGCGGTGCAGCGAGCTACAGCTACCTCTCTACCCAAGGCAATTGCATCAACAGGACTGTCCCCGGAACCGGCTCTGCGATTATCCGCATTGGAGAGGCTGGCAAGTACTACCTTGCAGGATGGACCGAATCTGATTGCAAAGGCAAAGTCGTCCTTGTGGAAACGAACCCGGAAGTCTGCACCGATTTGGGTGGCACCGAAGTTAAAAGCTGGTCTGATGACCTGAGCCCATTCGGGGAGGAAAGAGTGGCTTTGAATATGTGAATATTATAGCCTGGTAGCACATGTAGCCAGTTCCGTGGCGCTCTGCTCAAGATTCAGCCAGGCCCAATGGCAGTTAAACATAGCTACTTTGGAACTCTCGGTCGCGTGGTCCCACAGGTCAATTCTCATGCACTCAAAGAGATGTTATAGTCCAAAGGTCACTAGATTCCTTGGGTCGCTTGAACCTCACGCGCTAAGTGCTATGACCATAGCATCGCAGAGTAGAGTCCTCCGTTGTTTGTGACGCCTGGGGTACACATCAGATATCTCGCCACCTATGAGCTTCTGCACCTGTTCATGGCGTCTCGCTGTAGGCCGATCGTCATGGAGTTTGCATCATTTGAGAAAAAGACGTCCTTGATTACTTGTCTTTTTTGTGCAAATCGTGGAACTCTTGTGGTGTTGCAGCTAATCTTATGTTTTAAGCCCTGCGTCTAGAGTTTTTATAGCGTACCAAGTTTGGAGTCTTTTCAAGACTTTTCCTATCGATGAGCTTCCTCGAATTTGGAACCATTAGGAAGAGTAAAGCCTATATAATCTTTTGGCAGCTCATATGACGTCCCCCAGACTTGCTGGTAATCGAGTATCGTAACGAAAGGTGACGTTATTGACCCACCGAAGCGCCTCGACGCGCATAGTCTTGCAGTTTGAGTGTCAGAAGAATTGTCGTTGAGAGCATAAGGGATGAAATGATTTAGTTCTTGCATGTGATCTTAGACGAAACTTTATAGGATATTTCTTCTATTACTTACCTGCTTGGGAATTTGCTGCAGCAATTTAATGAGCCACTCAGAAACCTTCAATCTTCAGGTGCCCAGAGAAGAGCAATGAAGGAGATACATGTGCTTGTCGCTTTGGACTCCACAGTTGCACTCCAAAGGTTAGACCATCAAATACCACCATCGCTTCTAGATTCTCATTCTAATTCAACGAATCATCTAGAGGGGAATTCCTCCAAGACTCTGTATACGATCTCTATCCCAAAAGTACGAGCCGCGCCGCCATGAGGCCAAACTTCGGTAAGACTGACCCTCGATACCTTCCCATGGCTGCCAGGGATGAGTCTCAAGAGTTCCCTTGCGATGGAGGTCGATTCCATTTACCATGAGTACCAATGGATCCGGACTTGGGGATACCTTGTAGAACCAATTCAGCATGAATTCTGTTTGTGCCAATAGATCCATGCACTGCATTTTGTATAACAGGCTAAGGACTTGACTTGTGAGAAGATGTGCAAAGTTCAACATTTCGACTCTTGTTTGTCTCTCCCAGCAACTTCATGATTAAACACATAGTATGTGATGGAATAAAAAGCCCCCTGTTCCACAAAGGATCCATGTAAGGTTTTCAAGAACAGCTGCCTTATTGATGCATTTCGCTTGAACAGAACCTTCTCGCAAAGGAAGAACATCCCGCAATAGTTCTCAAAATTAATCGCTGCCTGGATAAATCCTCGCTTTTCGTTCAACGAGAGAACCAGAGTTGCCGGTTTGACCATTTTTGAGTCTTGCTTTTCCCACCACGCTTTGGGCGCATAGCTGTCCGTGACCCATTCCAACTCGATAAGAAGCTGTCGTGCGCCGTAAATGAGTCCCAGCTCAGTCGCTATAGAAAGCTCAAGTCTGGCATCTTGGTGGCGATAGAGACGTAGACTAGCCTGTTCTGCTTCTCTCACCTCAGATTGCGACGACGGAGCATTGATGGACTGTCTGCAACGTAGACGTAATGCTGATAGGAAGATGGAAAAGTTGCAACCCGCGAGACGGTGGTTGAGATCGCTGACGGTCGACTTGAGAAGCTGGTGTCTGTGGGTAAGGAAGTGTTGGAGGAATAGAGGTGAGGTTTTGATCAACGTACAGATGTCGCTCAAGTCTAAGAGTTCCATAATCTCGAGTATTATCTCCGGGCTTAGACGGGTGATGTTTGTCATAATGAAGGCTTACGTCCACCAAGCAAGATCAGCGATGTTATCATGGGGGACGTACACCTGGTTAGCAATGACTGTGGGATGACAATCATCTGGAGAATCAGAGTGAGTAGGCGGAATTCAGCTATTTATATCTCCATCGGTAGCCTGTTTCGCAATTCTAGCTTTGGCTCGAAGGACAGAGTTTGTCTCATGTATACCCTCTGGACCTGGTAGTAGACTCTATAAGGATCGATCAGTGTTTATGAATGTGCTGTGTTGATCGTACGGTTTGAAGAACTAGCATCTTGAGAGACTCCAATAGGAACCAAGCACGGTGGCCTTCCCATAGTATTTGAGATAATCTTGGTTTCCGCAAATTCCCTCGACGTGAAAACAGGTCATTTATGGGTGGATTTCCCTTTCTAGAGGGATTAGAGAAGCTTCATTGGCGGTAAGGTTTATAATGTTCTGTGCTAGCCTGAACATTGTATCAAGGCAAGGAGAAAGGAAAAGGCTGCGTATAAGCGAAGGAGTCATAAAACCTTATTCAACGTGTAAATAGATTTAGACATTCCATCTGATGGAGTCACCAAGAGTTTCTCACCTGTCAGTCTGTTGTTCATGTTTTTAACAACCACTGCCTCTTTTACTTTCAGGTCTTGGGAGTTCCAGTAACTCAGGTGAACAGTTCAAACCAAGACATCGATACATACCATTATAGACATGTTGCTCTTGCACCTCATTCTCACGCTCCATGAAGCCGACCAATGATCTTGCGCCACACACTGCAGCAGGGAAGGGCAGGACCGAAGTAGGAAGGTGTTGCGAGGATCTGCGAGCAAACGGACTTGTTGACCTGCTTGTCTTGTGACACAAGACGGTCAAAATTGTGTGTCAGCCTCCAAGAGTTTCACGACGGTGTCACAAGAGCTCCATTGTGCCGTATGTGTATCATATTCCAGCAGGTATTGGAAGCGTTTATGAGTGGGCACCTCACAGAAACATTCAAGGACATCACAGATGAAGATGAGCGCCTAGAACTGATCGAGAAAATGAAGGTCGAGAACAATTCGGATGTCGTGAATCGGAAGGAGACCCGCCTTCACTTCTTTCGCGATGCAGGAATAGGTGACCTTACTCCAGTAGCGAAGATATACATATTCACGGATATCAACGACCCAGACCAGATTACTAATTGAAAGCTGGACCTTTCCCAAAGACTATATTCTTGGGCCGTCGACCAACTCAGATACAGAGTTTGGAGACCCCAAACACCGCCGATTGATCAGTACTGTGACAACAATACACAAACATCGGGCTGGCATTCCTTGGGGTATCATCCCAAAAACCTTCCAAGATGCCATTACAATCTGCCGACGTCTAAAGGTCAGATATCTATGGATAGATACATTATGCATCTTACAACAACATCAAAGCTTGACAGACGATCAGGTAGCGGGTACAGAGCAGGACTTCGCCAAGGAGAACTCTGCTATGGCAGACATCTACAAGGGTTCCTATTTTACTATATACGCTGAGCTCTCTACTTCCATGGAAAGCGGTATCTTTTCCCCCATGTTGCCGCAAAGGTGCATTCAAGTGAAAACAACTGATGACTCTGGAAAGAGAGTGATGCTGTATGCAAAAGAAAGGTTACCTCATCGTGAAAGATTTGATCGTCGTGAAAGATATGAGATTGACACCCGAGGTTGGACTTTTCAAGAGTCCATACTTCCACCGAGGGTTTTACGTTATGGGAAACACGATATCAGTTGGAGATGCCGAGAGGCTTGTAGTTGTGAGTGTGCGTGGAGAAGCGATAGTATCACCGGTTTCCGGTCAGTTATAGCAGGGAGACTCGATCTAACAGAGCCAGAGAAGGCTCTGGAGTGGTGGAAGGATGTCCTTGCGGATTACACGACCAGGCATTTGTCAAATCCAAATGATAAACTGCCCGCGCTCTCAGGCCTGGCTCAGACTTACAGACAGGCGACCCATGACACTTACCTGGCTGGACTTTGGAAGGCTTCCCTACTTCACGACCTTCTCTGGTACATCGCAGGTAGCGGGGGACCAGGGTGGAGGCCTGCACAGTATCGTGCCCCGTCTTGGTCTTGGGCATCTATTGATCTTCCCCGTAACTCGTGGATGGTACTTTTTCGGAATGGAGGTGACACGGTTGCGCGACCTGTGTGCACCCCTCTAAACGTGGTCTGCCCACTAAAAACAAGCGACCCGTTCGGCAGGGTTGGAGTATGTCAGCTGGAAATACGAGTTCGTTTATTCAGGATCCTGGTGACTGGTAATAGCACATCGCAACGCCGATGGGGAATTAGTCAGATTCATGGCTTCATGACGGCGGCAAGATGCAGGGTGGATTCCAAAATGGAGAATGACAGTCTGAAGGAAGGAGATGAAGTTTATTGTGCGCCAACACTGGAAGCGAGCGAAACGCGAATTTGTTGTTTGATGCTGAAGCAATTACAGGACCGGCAATACACTAGGATTGGGTTCTGCGAGTTGGGCAGGCAAAATCATGATTGGGACCATGAGACACCTGAGGCATGCTTCACATTAGCTGAAGAACTTCAGCAAGATGCCTTCGAATTTAACGCCGATACTCTTGGTTCTATTGTTGTAGTGTAAGAATTTAAAACTTTGTTCTCTACAATACGCTATTGCAAGTTAAACTAGCACCATCACTCGGCTACTGTTTACAGATAACTTTCATGTAGTTACCTACATAGATACAGACTTCCAGGCCTTATGTTACTACAATATTATGGATCCAATGAGTAACAGCAAATTAGGTTGTTAAATTTGTACTCAGAGGCGAGGTAGTCTTATGGACGAGAGGTAACTGTAACCTATCCATGGGTAGCGCGACGGCCATTCTTTATTGTGTCTTTTAAATCTACTTAATCAGAGAATTAATGAAGAAAGACTGCTGGGTCGTTTATGGAGCACTGGTTTCTTACTTTTGTATAGAACAAGGGGACCGTATAAAAAGATGCGATGACATGTTCACAACGCCGAACACAAGCACGAAGCTAGGGCCTTCACTGGCGGACAGGGAGACGATGACGCGACTGCTTGTCTTTAAACCCATTGCGCTGCTCACCTTGACCTTTCTCTCGACTTGGTAAGATAGCGGATTTCTTTCATTGTATGTGGCAATGCAAGGGGCGAGAATGCCAATGTAAGTATGCCTGATAGAAATAGGCATTGAAAAAGGCAAATTCCTAGTCAGGTAGGTGTCATAAGAATTGGCCCGCAAGAGCATAAGAGACGAAATAATTTAATCACTTTATGCCAGCTTAGGTAAGCATTTAAGCTACTTTATTTCTGTAGCCTAAGCCTTAGAAGACATCTCTTCTGCCACGCTGCGGCTAGTTCATCCAGTTCCCTACTCCACCACTGCAAAAAAGGTAGACTGGTGGGATCTAACCACCTACGTTGGACGAACAGGGAATCGAACCCTGGACCACTCCCAGAAGGAAGACTGTCAGAAAGACGAACTTGCTAAGGGAGTATTATACCACTAAACCATTCGCCCGATTTGGATATTGATCGACATGCAATCGTTCTACTAAACCTGCGGCTGAACACTTGCAGAGAGTAAAATTGCAGTTGATCCGGATTTTAATGCCAATTGGGGACTGTAAAGCATTGGTACTTCTATTTCATGACTACTTACCAAGATGAATCTAGATCTCCTGCGCCAGCGGCTGCCCAACCATGGGGTGCTAACCACTCCTCACGTACATCCCCATCAACGGACGAAGGCGATTCCCAGTCGAGACAAGTACTATCTGGATTCTCCACATTAACTCCATCCTTCACTGTCCGACCTATGAACCTATCCAGAGGATCATCTAGAACAATGAAGTCTGGCTCATCCAAGACATTCACTTCTTTAGGATTCATGTCCTCCAAGATCTGCCAGATTCTTCGACGATTGGTCAAGCCTGGGGGTAAATCCAGTTTCACATGACTGTAATCCCATACGCTGTGCGAGCATTTCTCACACCCTAAACTTTCGCAGTCTGATCTTTTCTCTGGGATAAGGCCGCATAGAATTCCCCGTACCAATCTTTCCCAGTTCCATTCTCGCTGTTGGCTTTCGGGAATATCAGGAAACTGTTCGATTTTTTCCACATCGATGTCCCAAAGGAAAGGGATCTGGACAAGAATCCTTTTCCAAGATGTTTGAGGCAGTGTATGTGATGTAGGCAGTCCACACGGACTCCAATACCCAGCTACAATTTGACTGACAATTTCATCTGCCAGTTCCTCTGGTGGCTTGTTTGACTCAGGCTTGGGTTGAGTTTCTTGTGAAGTCGGATTCTCTAGTAGACGACCTGTGAGATTCGGGACTTTAAAAGGATCATAGTCCCACTAAGGGATGTTAGCTAAAAGAAGAGGCAATGGCTGCAGATACTTACCCATTCGATTCTGTGCGAGTACCCCAGGTAATACGCCGCTTCTGTGGTCCAGAAATATGTTCCTCTCTCAGTTTTGACGGGTATTTGAGGGGCATAATCACCGCCGCAACCACCTGGACCCTTGGAATAACGTCCGTTAAGGGTAATCCAGATGTCATCAAAGGACTTGACAGGGTAGGCGGTTGGTCGTTGGACGAACTGCCTAGCGATTGATGCACAAGACCTGTGAAAGCCAAGATAAACCCGACCGCTTTCGACATACGCCAAGTCCCGATTGCCATGGGGGGAATGCGGAAACACGGTTTTTCCAATGGAAAATAATGTGAAGTGGCCCCATCCAAACTCGTGGTCAGTATGACCGGTGGCTTCGTGCCAGGTGAACAACTCGTGTGGATGACTGGATGACTCGATAGGCCAGTTTCAGAACGTGGAGTAGAGGTATCCTAAGAGCCGAAATTAATTTGGTCATTAAGAACCAGTGAACCTTTACAGTATGATTGATCAGGGACTTGTGCTTCTCAGTCGAGCGGGAATTACCCGAAAGGATGAAAACTACCCTAAAGCTACTAGTAGCCCGTTCCGTCACAAATACCGTCTCGCGTTAACAGTGTAAATTTTTGTGATCGGATGAATGTTGTTCCTTAAGCTTTGATTGGCTGAACAGCTTAACCCGGCTATGACGCGAGTAGATGACAGGCCAACACGCTTTACGACCAACATCGACGCGTGAATCTTGCCGCTCAACACCAGCGCGTCAGATGAAGATACAGCATCATCTTGTCCACAACCACCCTTCATCAAAGCGAATGCATCCCACGAACCTATTCTTGGCATGACATCAAGACCGTTGTCACCATCGCAAAGCTTGACGTACCTACCACTCGAGACGCTACAACCAACAACATTCTCTCAGCAGCGGCTTTTAAAATCGAGACTGAAATCAATCATGTAACTCAATTTGACATTGGTCCACACCGAGACGGAGAACATGAGGCAAGACTGATTGACAAAAATATTGTTACTTTAACACATGATTCTATCTACAGGGTACTGGTCCCTGCAGGATCTTAAGGGGTTTTGCATCAGGCTACGCTGGGGCCCCACACCGTATTTAAGATTAAAGTTAATCTCCCGTTCAATGTTAGCAAGCTGCTGACCCCGTTCAGTATTGGATTCACCGCACCAGCCAAGGGTGCCCTGAAGATTAGTGTTCTAGAGCGAGAGTGGATTGATGTTACTGACAATACGGAGAAGTTGCTGTTTATTCAATGGAGACAGCTCACCTAAAACCTATGCTTAAATGCTAGCTACGTAGTCTAATGTACGTTACAAGAAGGTCGCCACCGTTTGTCAATAATATGCTGGACACTCAACGGGCCGTTGCGATACTTCAACTTTTCTCTTACACAATTAATTACAATTTTGCACTGCCTCGTTTCAACCTGAAATCGTATTTCACATTCATTTTTAGACTAGGGATCACCGCCACTCGCTTCTACCCGCTGCTAAAAAGACCTCATTTCATTGACCAATAAATCTCCATTTCGTATGTCCTTAAGCGAGAAGCTTGGCATTTCACCTCCTCCTTTTCTCATCTTCATGTTCAGGAGATATATAGACAAGAAACAACTTGGCATTCGCCCAGTCTTTCACTTGATGCTTGGCTCTGTTTTGTTGCTTATCATTTGCCGACAAGATGAAGCCGTCCATACTCAATTTCTTCGCCGTGACTTCAGTCTTGGCAGGCCTTGGTAACGCTGTCGATGTGAAATGGGATGATGAGAGTAAGTCTGCCGGTCCTCCCAGTGCTTCATAACTCACCATGTCTAGAGTCAATCAAACAAGCGGCGAGTACTGTCGCTCACGGCTTGGTAAAATACTATACTGGAAACAATACCGGCGACGTACCAGGAAATTTACCAGATCCTTATTACTGGTGGATAGCAGGAGGAATGTTTGGCACATTGATCGACTACTGGTGGCTCACAGGCGATGAAACTTACAACGATATCACCAAACAAGCTATGATACATCAAGTTGGTACTGAGAATGACTACATGCCTGATAATCAGACTATGACGGAAGGAAACGACGATCAAGGCTTCTGGGCCGTCGCGGCTATGTCAGCCGCCGAGCACAAGTTTCCCGATCCTCCAGAGGATAAGCCACAGTGGCTTGCACTGGTTCAAGCTGTTTTCAACGAATACGTCAGCCGTTGGGACACAGAACATTGCGGCGGTGGTCTTCGTTGGCAAATCTTTACTTGGAATGTGGGATACGACTACAAGAATTCGATTTCCAACGGCTGCTTCTTTAATATCGCTGCGCGCCTCGCCCGCTATACCGGAAACAGTACATATGCAGACTGGGCTGAGAAGGTCTATAACTGGGAGGAAAAGATGGGACTCATCACAAAAGATTACCAGATTCTGGATGGACTTCATTTCGCCGGCCGATGCCCCAGCTCCATGGACACCAACCAATGGTCGTACAATACCGGCATTTACCTCTATGGAGCTGCGGCCATGTACAACTTGACCGGGAAGGCCAAGTGGAAAACTGCTGTCGACGGAGTACTGAAGGATATTGAGGTGAAATTTACCAAGAACGGTGTTCTTTACGAACAATTCTGCGAAGAACACAAGCTGTGCAACTTGGATCAACAGACTTTCAAAGGGTATCTTACCCGATGGATGGCTACCACTTCACTCATCGCACCCCACACCTCCGAACGCATCATGAAAATCCTACGAGCATCTGCGCAAAAAGCCGCTGCTGTCTGCACAGGAGCCCCTGCAGAGGGCTTCAAAGGTACAGCGGGTACAGCTTGTGGCTTTACGTGGTTGTCCGACAAGTTCGATGGGATTGTTGGTGTCGGGCCACAGATGAGTGCGTTACAGGCCATCCAGTATACTCTCGTGCCGAAAGCCAAACCGCCTGTAACGACAAAGACTGGCGGAACGTCAAAAGGAAACCCGAATGCAGGCAACACCGGCCTGGATGTCAGCAATGATAAACCTGAATACAAGACGATTACAGCGATGGATAAGATACTAGCTGTGGTCATAACAGGCCTAATGGCAGCGGGCATCATTGGAGGTGTTGCGTTTACTGTGATTTAGATGGATGCGAAATTTGTGTTTTCTTGTATATAATAGAATTTAGACTTCTGCTTCATGGCGCAACAGGTGTTCGTATATATGCATCGCATTTCCCGGAACGATGGGCTTTATAATGCTGAGATATGATTTTATATCTACAATACAACAAGAGTTTATTATCTTCGTTTCAGTTTAATGATTGCTCTTAAGATACCGGGGACGACAAAGAGAAGAGACAATCGACGTCCAGTACCAAGTTAAACAGGTTCTACCCAACATTCAGATGCGGAGACATTAGAATTTCAAGTCAAAGAGAATGAAAAATAAGGTCATAATGAATCAATTGTATACCGTTTCTAAACCAATGGGGTTTAACAAAAGGGAATTATTGAGCAGCTAGAGGAACCTGGACAGGCGGGGCAGACAATCCGGCAGCGCCAACAGGGGGGCAGGTATGCAAGGTGTAACACTCCTGGGTCTTGCCAATAACACACCGCTTGCCGTCAAAGATGGTACCTTCACCACACCCCGGCGGCTTGGGGGAGACGCAAAGACCATTGCTGCGAGTAAGACCTTGAGGGCACTCGGGAGGGTTAAGAGAGACACACTTGCCGCCCTTACGAGTCGTTCCGGTTGGGCACTGAGGCGGCTTCAGCGACACACAGATATCGCCTCTAAGTTCAGTACCCACAGGACAACCGGGCTTGGTGTCGGAGTCGCAAGTCTCAGTCTCGGAATTATAGGTCATTCCGGGGGAACAGCCTGGGTTCTTCTCTGACGCACACTTGCTTCCATTCCAGCTTGTGCCGGGCTCACACTTAGGTGGGGACTTGGAGACGCAGCTGGTACCATCAAAGACGAGACCTGGACGACATGAAGGGTCCTTTTTATCAACACAGGCACTGCCGTCAAATATTCGACCATCCCTGCAGTCACGACGCTTCTTAGACACGCAGTTGGTGCCATCAAAGTGCATGCCCTTGGGACAGTCTGGAGAATCCCTCTCAGAAACACAAGTAAAGCCATTGAAGATAAATCCAGGCTTGCAGACGGGGCGAGTGTTGGAAACACAGTTCTTCCCGTTGAAGGAGCTCCCGGCCGGGCAATCAGGGGTGATTGGAGAGGTGCAATCATTACCGTGTCGGTCGGTACCATCCTCACAGTAAGGAAGATCAGGGTACTTGCAGTATCTACCAACAAGTGTTGACTTCTCAAGGCATTCAGGGCGCTGCTCAGAGGTGCAGTGATCACCAGTCATGATCTGGCCAATCTCACAGGTCGGATCATGACTCGAAATACATTTTTTGCCACTGAGGGATGAGCCTGGAGGACAAGTCGCGCGCTTCTCGATGACACATTTCTCCCCGTCAAAGACAGCACCGCCTTGGCAACTGGGATTCTCAGAAACAAGACACTTTCCATTAGTGTACGTCCCGGATCGACACTCAGGTACTGACTGAACGATGTAGACCTTGCCGTTGGACCTTCCTCCAGCAGGGCAACTCGGTTCCGCCAGAGGAGAAATCCAGCATCTTACGTTATCGTATTGGGATCCTGGGGGGCACTCATCCTCCTTCTCAGCTGTCATGTAACACTTCTCTCCGTTGAACTGGGAAGTTCCTGTGACAACAAGCAGAGTTACCAGTGGAGTCATCAGTAGAGAAAAATGTGCCAACCTCACAAGTTGCCTTGCTCTCAGAGGAACACACTCTCCCCTTCAAGTCAAAGCCAGATGGACAGGACGGCTTGTCTTCACAGACTTCGCTATTGAAGAAGCCGGGCTTACAAGAAGGGGGCTTCTCCGATACACAAGTAGAACCATCAAAATATGAGCCAACAGGGCAGTTTGGCTTAGTCTCATGAGTACAGACATTGTTCTCCATGACATAGCCGGGAGGACAAGACGGAGGAGATTCGCCAATGCCGTTACCGTCTGAAAGCTTTGTGTTGGGAGGGCATGACGGAGGCTTAGAACCAACACAACTCCCGTCTTCGAATCTGAGAGGCGAGTTACACCGGGGTGGTGTACTTGAAGTGCAAAGCCGGTTCTTGAGAGTAAATCCAGGAGGGCACCCCGGCTCATTGAAGGAAATGCAAACACAACTCGAGAGCATGGGTGGTTCAAGAGCGTTATTTAACACCAAGACAATTGGGATTTGGAAAGTCGCAAATTTACTGGGCATGTCGATGGACCTGCGCCTCAGAAGAGTCTCCTGACAGTAATCAGTCACCCTATGAGCAAAGGGTAGGCCAAATATGGAATCTTTCCCCCGTGGATGCAAGCCGCAAGAAAAAGATAGAGGCTCTTCTTAGAGATCCGGGATATATGGAGAAGATTGACCAAGCGGAACATTGGTCACATTGGACTATTTAGAGAACCTCGAACCGCGAGTTACTTGGCCGACTTTGGTAACGGCCTATTCGAAGTGCCATCTCACATATCTGACTGACAAGTCGATCGCCCTCGCTGGCCTGGCAGCAGAGTTCCGTGAAACAGCCAAGGATACGTATCTCGCTGGTCTATGGCGGCACGACCTGGAATACCAACTATGCTGGTCCGTTTGCGACACTTCACGCCCGCATCAGACCATCAGAACTATGAAACCATATGTAGCGCCTACTTGGTCTTGGCTCAACATGGATGCACCGGTGGTTTATGATCCAGAATTCAGAGTAAAATGGCGGGACACAAAATGCGTTGAGACTTTGGAAGTGTCGGTCCAATCTGAGGATCTCAACGCATTACACAGCTTTACCAGTTCGACATTGCGTCTACGGGGAATTGTTTTGCGGGGGTGCCTCACAAATTGTGCTGAAAAGGATCTTGGCCTTGCTGGGTCAGATCGTGGCTCGGATGTTGATCCCAACGGATTCAAGCTCAAGAATCTCCTCACTCGTCCTGGCCGAGATCCCGTGGAAGAAGTAGCGGTTCAGATTGACTGGGATGAATACCAGCTGTCTGTTGCTGAGGACCCACAGCGATACTCGAGGCTTCAAAAAGAACGGAGTTCGGAGCTCTTGATTTTGCCGTTCCGATTTAGGACTATCAGCTTTGCCCATGGTCTTGTTTTATGCCCGTTGAAAATTGCAAAAGACGAGACAACTTGTGTCAGACTGGGCGTATTTAGGTTTATGAAAGAAGGTTTTCCTACGTTTATACGGGAAACATTGGGATTACCCGAAGACTCCTTCGGTAATGACGAGATTGATCTCAAAGACGCTCGTCTTAGTGGTCTTGTACAGGAAGTTTGTATCCACTAGTTCCAAGAGATACTGCTTGGTTGGGTCTTGATGTGGACTTGGAGTATGTTAATCCACTATTTTTTGAGTCTTTCTGAGGTGCAAGTCCCTAATATATATATTGAATTAATGCTAGAATAATTGCAGGTTGTGAACCTAAATACTAATAAAGGTCTGGTCTTAAGGTGTATTTTGTAACTTATAAAGTTAGTATTACAATAGGTACTATAAAGGATCTTCTTCTTCTAATAGGTTAGTTATTAAATACTTCCTTAATAATATTAATATTAATAAAACTACAAAGTTGCCTAAGATGATATCTTTTAGAGTCCTTATTGATCCTGGCTACGTGCTGGGCCAAAGAACCAACTACAGGAACATTCCTCCGTATGTCAATCCTTTAAGCTAGTACCGCACCGAGTGATTTCATTGTCAAAGAGAGAATATTTGCAAGAAAGATCATCCGTATCGGCAGTTGGCTGCGAGGAGCTTATACTACAGAGAGTCATGTCATCCTGGATGTTGAAGAACCGCATTGATATATAGCCCGGCACTGTTGGAACAACCTCACTGGGTTAAAAGTCGACGTCCCTGATACTACGTCGTGTTGTATTTAAGCTCCGGATCAAGAGTTGCAAGGGCAGGAGTGACCTTGTGATGATGCTGCGGCTAGGACAGTAGCACGCACCAGGAGGATATAAGAGCTGAGAGTAGACTAAGTGCTATCTATGAATGATCTCGCCGGTAGAAAGCACATGAGTCTCATTAGATAACGCCCTCTGTGATGGGCGTGTCCAACTTAGAGCCTTACCACCCCTGGGCCATACATCCTGCCGTCTCTCGTAGAGGTTATCTACCCTCAGCTGAGTTTCATCTCCAGTCACCCTTTTTCAGAGTAATCGTCTTCTGAGGTGGTTTGGGCATTGATGGCCACTGGAGAATAATTGGAGCATTTCCTGAATGCATGGCCCCTTCTCTCCGCTTTCGCCATTCGCAGTAAAAGCTGGTATGAGTCAACTGGCTCGTCTGGTTTGACGTCTGGATGCGTGGGCCAAACTTCCCCGAGGTCATTGAGACTCTGCTCTTCGTGAGGTATACTCCGCACGGTATCATCTCGTGTGATAATCTCATAAGCAGTGAATATAACCCCCTTTACACCGTTGCGATTCTTGTCATATCCTTCCCCCTCATCAGATGGATGATTAATGCGAGCCGCATAATTGAAGTCGAAGAGCATCAAAGAATCTGTATTCTCGTTGACAAGGAGGTTCCGTGGAGCGATATCCTGGTGTGAGATGCCGCATCCAAGATTAAGGTCGTCTACAACCTTGACGAGCTGCTGTAGCCACTTGAACTTATCTTTAAATATGTATTCCTCTAAGAGTTATAAATGGTAGGTCTGTAAGTAATATCTTTTAGGCCCTGCTCGATTTGATACGTTCGTTGTGAACATACGTGTAAAGTGGGGCAAAAAAGGACTTTGCATAATTCAGAGGTATCTTTGTCAGGCCCTCTAGGGTAGCTATACGTACGTATGTTTGTGCACGTACGTATGAGGTGCCCCGTATAACTGAGCAAACGTACGTACACAATTGGATATACGGTTGCAAGATTGGGCCCAAAAATTACTTTATTTGTATAAGATCGTCTCTCTGCCGACGTCGCGAGACCTTAGTCAGAAAGGTACATTGCATATCTCTGCGCTGGACGGATATACCTCTTCGGGCAGCCCCCCCTCCATCTTCTATGTATCGCTCTGACGTACGTATCGAATCGATCAGGGCCTTACTAAAGGATAGCGTACTAGATATATAAATTGGAGATATTGAGGCTATAACTAAATATTTACAGGGTTGTAACTACGCTGCTGCTACGTGTTATTTAATCCGCTTTTAGATTTATTTAAGTCGATCTCTATACGTTGTATGTAACATTCTTATTGCAATATACTGCTAACTTCTTAAATCGACCAATCAACACAGCCTATTCAAGTTGTGCAAATTGGGTTGAAAAATGCAGTGAGAATATAGTGGGACTATACAACCGTAGAAAGTCCTCCTTATGGGGGCTAGAATAACAAATGTTGAAAAATCCCGCATGTAAGCACTATCTTTATAAGGAAGGTAACACTTGAAAATACAACTATCTCGTAAGTGTAGTACAGTACTGTTCGTTGTTATTGCATATGTAGAATGGTAAGAAAGGTAAGGTTAGCTATAAACTAGTACCTTACCTCTTAAGTATAAGTAGCTGCTTGATTCTTGCTATTCTGTGATTTACTTTTCCCTATCTAATACTGTTTCTACGTTAATGTTGACCGAATTCTTACATCAACCTCTTTCTGACACTACCACTATGTTATTTAACATCTTTACTACTACTGCTCTGGCAGCATCATCTCTTCTTACTGTCCCGGTCCTGAGCAACCCTATCGACACTGTTCCTGACAGTCTTGAGCCTCACCTTCAGAGCCGGGCTGGGGACATCACCGTCAAGTTCTGGAACAGCCTTAAATGCAAGACTTCAGTATATGAGAAGCAGTATAACAGCGGACACTGCATCAAGGACCTGAGCGACGAAGACATTGCCGTAAGCATGCAATCAAGAAAGAGCAGTAAATGTCACAGTAAGTTCAAGTTCTAGACCGAATGTCATATAACTCTTACTTACTGCTACCTTTCCTATTAGTTATCCGATTCACAAAGAAGAAT
Source organism: Fusarium coffeatum (assembly GCF_003316985.1). Lineage (NCBI taxonomy): Eukaryota > Fungi > Ascomycota > Sordariomycetes > Hypocreales > Nectriaceae > Fusarium > Fusarium coffeatum. The sequence continues at coordinate 26,663 of NW_022158060.1, forward strand.
TGTCAAGGCACTTCTGTGAGATTGAATAACCTTGATGATTGCTATATGAGCAGTGGCAAGTGGAAGTCTCTGAAGTTTATATGCTAGTGTCAATTAGCTATAGTAGGCAATAATAATAGTATTGACGTGGACTTTCGGCTGCTTCTTATGGTAATTTAGCCTAGTGGCTAAGTGAGATGTTAAAATAGAAAAGTGCTTCCCGCGTATAGGAGCGCCATAGTTGCACCTTGTTCAGCTTGGCTTGTGTAAGCCTATGGAAAGTAACGTAGTATTATTATTGACATATAGAACAAAGACTAACTGACATATTATTATATGATATTAGTAAAGTTTTAATTTCAATATCCTGGATTCTTAGCCTAGAGCACAATTGTACAAACCGGCGGCAGTCAGAGAATATGGTCTAAGCTGATTGATTAAGGCCAGGGTTGCTGAGATGATCCTCTTCAACATCCCATAGGTTTCTAACGTTCCTAACATTGTTATAATAAGAGAATTATCTTGCTAATAGATCGAGAATTTTATTTAAACAATGCAACATAGGTCGGTTCTCCAGCTTTAGGCTTGACGATTGCAGACTTATATGAATCCCGGACCAAGAATAAACCATGCGCGACACTCGTCATCTATCAGACCCAGTGATACAGGATCTCTCTCCCTCTTTTGACCATAAACCCTTGCCTGGTTTCTGCCTCACTTCCCACCACACTCGTCAGGGTTCATCGGTGGGGGAAGGTGCAGGCCTTGTCCATCATTCCAGCTATCATCACGGCGGTCTGGTTTCAACTTCAAACATGCCCCAATAGCATTCAACCTGAGATAGTCCTTGTATGGATGCTGATAATTTTCGTTCTTGATATTGGGTTATTATGCAGCTTGCGTTCCTAATCGCTAAAGAGAATGGCTTTCGATCGCTACTACAGGCCCTACCCGTGGTCTTCAAAAGGAAAGCTCAACGAGACATCAGACCCGCAGCAAATGATCAACAAGCAAATGGAAGCACAGAACTTACAGGTCGGGCTTGGGTCGTTTTTCTCGCTGTCCTTCCTGGGTCCCTTGGGCTTTTTATACAAATATTCAGCCTTGCAATGGCGGCCATCGGATCTCAGAATGAAAACATGATAACGGACTGGTGCAGCACCTAATCCACCAGACCTTCGCCGTTGAGTCTGGATGTCAACTCTACAACGCCACCTCTCGTCCTGCTAAGCCATAGGCTGTATCACAGTCAAAGGGTATAGGCAGTATACCTGGCTCACAGCGTCCATCATCATCATCTCCCTCTCACCCGTCTTTGAGGTATTCGATTTAGTGATACTGTCACTTGTTGGCGGTGGTAACCCAGGGTTGCGCTACGATGTGGCGATGCATTGAAGACGTCAAGGATGATGCGTATCTCTTTCGTAACAAGGCTTAAAAAGGACTCAAGAATGCTACCTCAACTATGTATTACACAACTGTTAAGGTGTCCCATGTTTGAGAAGGAACCTGTAGCTATGTACCTTACCCTGCACCTAGGTGTCAAATGGAGGCTGTTCTGACTAATTCCTTTACATCAAGCTCTAGAGCCCCACACAGCATTCTACAAGCGAATGAAGGTGCAGTATGATGCTTAGCGCCAGGGCTCTAGGCTTTGCGCTGCGGTGATTGGCGGATAAATTGAGATCGTATAATGAATCTACAAAAACAGCACCAATCCAACTCTAACAAAAATATGACGGCTAACATTAACTCACCATAGCCATATTATTCTCAACTTGGACAGCTTGGAATCACAGGATGAATTATAGATACAGAAACTCAGCCCCCCCATTTGTGTTGCATTGCTTATACACTTGGCCCACCGTTCAACCCCTGGTCGAAAAATGAGGGGTACTCTGACTGGCTTCAAACCGTTTGACACTTTCTCACCATCTGCCTGTGTTACGCTTTACAATAACCATGGAAGCGATCGGTGCTGTCGCAAATATCATCGCTCTCGTCGATCTTTCTGCCAAAATTGCAAAAGTATGCTTTCAATACTCCAAAGGGGTCTCCTCTGCCCGCACGGATATCGAGCGCCTTCGTCGCCAAGCAGAGCATTTGGAGATTACTCTCAAAGCCGCCCAACGTCTCGTCGAAGAAAGCAAAACCTCGTCCCTTCCAACCTCCCAAGCCTTCATAGCTACCTTTCATAGCTGCAAGAATGAGCTTGAGAGTACATTGAAGAAGCTGCAGCCGAGCCCGATGCGGCGGTACGGCATGCGATCGTTAAAGTGGCCATTCAAGAGCAAAGACATCGACCAGCTCTTGGATGGACTCAAGGGTTACGAAGGGTCTATCTTGGCTGGACTTCAGGTCGATCAGACGTATGTGTTGAGAAAGGCTTCTGTGTATTGCACCCACTGATATAGACAGGACGTTGCTTCTTGATATACAAGAGGGAGTAAAACAGCTCAATCTTCAAGTAACTGGAGATGCATCGGCCCATGAAAAGCCTCATATGATGATGCCACTTACTCCAGACCCAGACTTCATATGCCGGCCATCTATCGAAGAATGGATGAAAAAACAATTTGCTGAAATGACCCAGCGAATGGCATTAGTTGGCATGGGCGGCTTTGGGTATGCACACTGCAGCAGCGCGAAAGCAATGTTAACAACAGAATAGGAAGTCAAAATTGGCCATACAATTTGTGCACAAGATCTATGCTGATACTGGAAGAAGTGTCTTCTGGGTTCATGGAGCTGACAAAGCGGCCTTCGAAGAATCATATCGGGCTCTTGCTGATGTACTTGCTTTACCTCGCCGGCATGAACCGGGGGTTAGTATTCTAGCACTGGTACGAGACTGGCTGCAAAGGGACGACGTCCACCCCTGGTTTATGATCGTCGACAATGCCGACGATGGCAAAGTCTTCTTTTCCGAGGACGATTCCTTTGCCTCATACCTGCCCAAATCGACAAAGGGCAAAGTCCTAGTTACGTCACGCAGTCTCGACACCGCGCAAAGACTTGTTGGCAACACTAAGGCGATATACCGCATTCCCATCATGGCAGAGGATCAAGCTCTTGAACTGCTGCAGAGCTTACTGGAAGACAGAGTGAATGGAAACGAAGCGGAGGAATTAGTTCGTACCCTTGACTGTATTCCCCTGGCGGTAAAGCAAGCAGCAGCATACATCAATCGTCACAGTCCACGAGTCACCGCCAAGTCATACCTAAAAGATTTATACAAGAGTGAGAAGCGAAAGCACAACCTTCTACGCAGTGATAAGGGAGACCTGGGCCGACAAGCAGGAGTCTCGAATTCTGTTGTCGTGACGTGGCAGGTGACTTTCAAGCAAATCAGGGACGAGCATCCTAGTGCTGCCAATCTTCTTTCACTGATGAGTCAGTTTCAGTCTCAGAACATTCCCGAGTTTATGCTGCATTGGTACAATGATGATCGTTTTGCGGACGATGGAGATGATGATCGCGAAATCAACACTCGGGGAGCGGCCAATGGGGTCAATACAGCGATCGAGGATGGTAGCGATGACGTGAACGAGTCTGACATTGGAAGCGACGACGACAACGAGCAAATGGCATTTGAGAATGACTTGGATATCCTACGAAGCTACTCCCTCGTAGACATAACGACAGACGGTCACCTCTCGATGCACCCTCTCGTCCAGTTCTGCACTCGTGGATGGATCTCAGAACTAGGGAACTCTGCAAGATGGAGTATTCTCTTTATCAAACTGGCTGCAAAGAAGTTCCCTTCCACTGCTTTCAAAGACTGGTCTATTTGCCAAACACCCCTTACTCACGTGGAACCCATCCTTGGTATAAAACCGATTCAGCGGAGTGCGATCAAGGATTGGGCTACGCTTCTCCTTCGAATGTCTTACTATATGAAGGCAATTGACCAATACTCGCGAGCCCAAATACTTGTAGAGAGGTCAATTGAAGCAAGAGATACCCTTCTTGGACATGATCATCTTGACACTCTGGCGAGCAAGACCGCTCTTGCCTCAATAACACGACTTCGAGGCAGGCTAAAGGAGGCGGCGGAGCTGGGAGCCGAACTTGTAGAAATGAGGAAGGCAGCACATGGAGTTGACGATAAGCGGACATTGGACGATATGTCCAATCTTGCCACAATCCTTTATGATCAGGGTCGCTTCGACGAGGCAGAGAAGTTAGAAGTTGAGATATTGGAGAGGTCCCAGGCAACGCTCGGCCCCGACCATGGCAGAGGCGCTAGGATTAGATGCTCTGGAGAGAAGGAAGGCAACGCATGGACTTGAACATCCTTATATTCTGTCAGGTATGAATAACCTTGCTTTAACGCTAAGTCGACAGGGCCGGTTTGAAGAGGCAGCGGACTTGCAAGTACAATTAGTCGAGACGGCGAAGAAAGCCCTCGGCCTTGATCACCCTCAAACAGTAACGGGTATGTATAACTTGGCATTTAGCTGGTATGATCAGGGCCGGATCAAGGATGCGTTGGTTTTGGTGCAAGACTGTGCTTGTCTGCAAGAACAGAGGTCAGGTCGTAGAAATCCCGACACTCTGCGCTATCTTGAAACCTTGCAAGGATGGCGGGCTAACGCTCCTCTACCTGAAGACTCTGAGGATGAATGAGAAACAGAGAATGTATAGTTCGGAGAATTTATCTATATACGGTGTAGACTCATGGAGACCGGTGGCACCCGGGGTATGTAGCCAAATCCGGGACTTGATACTTTGACCATCCCTTTTACTTAATTAGATACACTTCATCACGGGGATATACAGACGAGTTTAGGGGAATTTTACGGCTTCGTGGATGTTTGTCTCTAGGACATCTAGTAAAATAAAGATCATCCATAAGCTCCCTCTCTTTATGCTAGCGCCGGCAAACTTGCGTTTCCCCAGGTGGGGCGGCAATAGCAGAGACTTTGATAATAGTATCCACCTCGACAGACTCAATCCAAAGACTGAAGTCAGCACCGAATGGTTTTCATTCAAAAAGGATCGACGAACCATGTCAGAGTCAGTGACTGCTTTGAGCTCTGAGAACGGAATCTCAGCGATGTAACTTTTGAAATCATCAACATCGTTGCTATTTACGACCTCCTCCTTTCCCTTGTTCTTAGCTATCTCCTTGGTAACACTCTCATGCTTCTTCTTATTTGGAAACAATGTCGGGCTTACACCTGATGGTGTAGCTGTTTGGGATGGCGGAATCGGGTTCAATGTTGGCTTTGTGGATCTCGACTTGGGCGGGGGCCAACCCGATAAGTTCAGTGTCTAGTAGGGTATACCTTGCAGTAGAATTTCCATTAAGAAAAGGGAGGGAGTTCCGAAGATACCGCTAGGGCAGTTGATGAAAATAACACAGCTGCTTAGTAGATGTAGGATACATATCCTTCCAGTCCTCCTCCCTAGAGATAATCTAAACAATGAGCTAGAAGGTACAGCTAAGCTCCGGACGCTACATCTGCCTAACAAGCTCCCATTCCTCTCCGTAGCCGTCGGTCTGGGTGATCTGAACACTATCAGACTCACCAGTCTGTCCCTGAGCGAGGAAGTTCTTCTTGAGATCTCCATAGAATAAGCCATGACTGTGTCCATTAAGGATCAACTCGCCATCCTCGTTCGTGCTGACATATTTTATGCCTTTACTCCCCATAGCACTGATAGAGACAAAGTCTTTGTCGATCAGAACAATATTGTTTCTATCGCCATTCTGCTGTTGCTGTCCAGCAAGACGGATAACGAAGCGAGTGCGGCCTTGCTTGGTAGCGTAAATCAGACCACCAATTTCGAGCCAGTAGATGTCTTTGGTTTTGGAACGAATGTAGTATCTGACGAAGTGTCAATGATGTGGGGATACAAAAAGACTGGAGAAGGGACATGCGCATTACCGCCTACAACATCGGTCCTATCGGGCTGGTCGAAGATTGAAGTAGGCCTGGCATCGCGATCGTAAATCAGAGTGAACATGATCTTGGCCGAAGTCGTTGGAGCAAAGGTTGGAGGTGTCCCATTAGTGTAGGTGTAGAAGTCAGTACCCAGACGCCTGACATCGGACTTCTCGGAAGCCTCACGCCACCATTCATCGACGGCTTCCGGATTGGGAGCCGTGATGAGCCAGCGATTAAGGGCTTCGTTATCCCTATGAATAGTACGCAGCTTGTTATGTTCCTTCAGCTCAGCGGCAGCTGTCTTCTCAACTTCTTCAAGGACAGCCCTACCGTCACTGAGGACTGACGGGAACTCTTCAATCCGCTTGTGCAGCCATTGATAGTCTACCATGTGTCGGACCGTCTGAGCGAACTCGTTTTGGGCGATAACTTCTCGATGATCGGTCTGCTGAGAATTCCATTCAGTAAAGTCCTTCAGCCATCTGCCAAGAGCCCTGCCAAGCGCGTAACACTGTGGATTACGAAATTAGGGTGTTGGTGAGCGAAACTTCTTGATTGCATAGTCCTTCAGATTGATTCCCTTGGGCTGTAGCCCTATTGACTGATTGAACCCTTCTGCATCAAAGTCATACAGCTTGGGCGTTCGTGTAATAAATCTGTAAGAGTCGCTTGAGCTCGATGTTTCTTTGCCGGAGAGAATCTACAAACTCTCAACTTCAATGGTCTAAAAAGCATTAGTTCACTGATGGCGGTAGACGCAGCGTAGTGAAGGTAAAGTGAAGTCTGGCTTGGACGCCATGTATGACTCGGCATGCTTCACCAAAACCTCGAGCGTCCCATCCTCCAATGGCCTTTTCAATTTTTCCACATAAATCCAGTTCACAGACCCTCCCGAAAGCTTTTCGAGAGACGAAATCTCGAGACTTATTCCTTCAAGGGCCTTCTTGACCTTGTTTTGGATGTCAGCATCGGTTGAAGGGCCTGCTTCCATTGAGAGAATCAGTTGGTTTGACGAGATGACTACTTCGGCGCGATTTGGTATTAATACAAAGAAGGAACGCAACTCATCCCAAGATATACTTTCATCCTTTTAAAACTCATCTTGTGTGATCAGCGGTCAACATTGCCAAGTATCACAAGTTACATCATCTGACTGTACCGTATTTGTCTTACTGACTAGTTCTCATGCTTCTGGTAATACCCCGCGCTCAATGGGTGAAACATGCGACTCTGGTGCTCTAGGTTGGTTCAGGACCACTGTGCAGTAGCAGCTGCATTGTTCATCGCCATGGAACAGGCTGTACTGGTTTAACATGTTGATTGGTCAATTGAATCGGCTCAAAAAGATGTGCAGTGGCTGTGTTTTGGAAAATGGCGTCGCAGATATCCTCAGCAGGGTACTTACTCCAAATTAGAGAAAACGTAGGTTTAGCGGTTAATGTCAACAGATATCCAGTGGTGTATTTGAAAACAACGTTGCTGGCTTTCGTCACATTCAGACGACCAGGGTCAATTGAAAATAGGAAGCTGGATCACATGCTCACCCACGGCGTTCGCCTTAGTACCCCGCATTTAGCCGCCTTACTTTAACAACATCAGTCCTTTCATGCCAATGCAAGTATGGCCACTGTAATACCAAGCGTTAAGCTCGCAGTCTTGATCGACGCAGACAACACAAGTCGCTATGCAGTGAGCTTCGTGTTAGCTGAAATTGCCAAGTTCGGCACTGCCTTCGTTAAACGGGCCTATGGCGACTGGACCAGTGCTTACTTGAGCAAATGGAAACCAACTCTTCTTGAGAACTCAATCCAGCCAATGCAACAATTCGCCTATACTACCGGAAAGAACTCGACTGATTCGGCTATGATTATTGATGCAATGGATCTTCTGTACTCAAACAAGTTCGATGGGTTCTGCATTGTCTCGAGTGATAGTGACTTTACTCGACTTGCTTCAAGAATTCGAGAATCTGGTCTTGTTGTTTATGGTTGTGGAGAAAGAAAGACTCCCAAACCGTTTGTCACAGCCTGCGATCGATTCATTTACATCGAGAATCTGTTGCCGAAAACGGAGACAGCGCAGTTAGCTCGCCCTGAGGGGACAGTAGTTACAGTTGATCTATTTCCTCCCCAATCAGCCCAAACACCACCATCGAAGCGCAAGAGACTGAACAGCGAAGTCGAAAAGCCAGATGCCCAGGATTCAACTGTATCTGAAATCCAAGAGGTTGATAAGAAGCTCAAGGACTCACTGTGGCAGGCGGTGGAAGTATCATCGGATGAAGAAGGTTGGGCGCATCTTGCCAAGGTTGGACATCTGATTACTCAGTGGCATCCGGACTTTGATCCTCGTACATATGGATTCAAGAAGCTGAGGGAACTGGTGGCATCTACTTCACTTTTCGAGATTCGACAGCGAAGCCCCGGACCAGGGAAGCCAGAGTTGGCCTATGCACGATGTATTCTTAGTTGATGTGAAGAAGTACTACTTATTATATACTTGATGGAGGATCAATGGTCATGTTACAGGTAGTGCTATTATAACAGGTAGGTATGCTAGAGACAAAGCCGTGAAGAATTGAATATGGACATGAAAGGGCCACCTCCGATGTTACTCGGACAAAAAGAGAGCTAGTCATCTCCTGATTTATTTGAGAGGAGTGCTCTTGCGGTAGTCACACTTGTGGTTATCAAAAGGACTTCCACAGCCATGCTCAGAGTTATGAGTAACAAAAACAGCAGGCATATTAAAGAAGCATCTCGGAATTTCACCCTGAACAAGCTTGTCGGTTTGGACCTTGTTATCGCCGTTCAGAGCACAATCAATAAGAGCTTTGTAGTAAGTCTCACGATCACCGAGACCATACGAAGCCATCTTGTCGTAGATATCAGGCTTCACTTCGCGCCAAGCACCCTCAGCAGTGGCCTTGGGGTCGTTGCGCATGATGTACCAGCAGTATTCCTCGCCGTCACGAAGAGGTAGCCATTGTCGACCCTTCGAGAAACCGCACTTTTCGCGTGAGTCTTTGCCACCGAGTTTATCGGCAACGAGGTAAAGGTGGGAGGACTTCATGACATCGTTGGCGACCTTCTTCTGGATGTTGTTGGTGATAGAGCCCAGAGTTACTCGAACAGCCTCGACGTCATCATCGAGAAGGAACCAACCGCCGTTGAAGAGCTTGGCGATCTTGGTTTGGTACGTGTCCCATTTGGGAGCGGGAAGAGAGTTGTACTCGTCTTCGTTCCGACCGCCGCCGGTGGCAATCCGGAGGGTGTCTTCAAGCTGGACTGAAGCAGCTTTGAAGAGGTCAGCGAGACCAGCTGAGACAGTAGCAGCACCGTTGTCCTCGTCGTCGCTGAGTGAGAGACCGGACATGAGACCAGCCATAAGGCCAAGGCCAGCAGAGATTTGAGAGCCCTGAAAATTGTTAGTGATGTGTGGGTCAATAAGAGAAGGTAACTTACTCCAGGGACAAGACCACCAAGGGCATTGCCCATCGTAGCAGCCGCAGACAACCATCCCTTCATGTTATCTGGCTTATTCTCCTTTCCTTCAAATTCATCAACCATGTTAGGAATCTTGAGGCCGCTGACAAGGGTCTCAGTGGTCAACTGGCGATGCAACTCAGCGAATTTGCCGTGCATGCCTTTGACTGATTGAAAAACCCAATACGAATTCTTGTTGACAAACGTAGTGCCATATTTCTCGAACTGCTTCTCACAACCGATTCCGCCCATGGGGTTGCAGTTACCTCCAATGACTGCACAGCCGGCGGCTCCAGACTTTCCGTCTGTACCTCCCATGACACGGTCTTCGAGGTTCTTGAGCCAATTGTTCTGGTGCTCTTAACATATAGTTAGCAGGTCGCTATGGAGGACAGCCAGAGAGCTTACCGGGATGAATGTTGATGAACAGCTCAAGATCGATACCAGCGTCTGTCTCGGTCCAGAGTTTGTCGACACCTTCGGCCGTTCTCAAATCCCAACCTTTGCACATCTTTTCCTTGCTTTCGAAGACATCGTCGGTGTGGCGCTTGGAAAATAAAGGAGTGCTCTCCGCCACTGCGGCGAGAGTTAAAAGAGCGGTAGTAGTCTTCATTCCAAAAGAGTGACGGAAGTAGGACTTCTAGTTGGGATGTAAAGGTTGTTGTTGGAGATGCTTCTGAATATCGTAATGAAGTGAAGTGGCTATATGTATTAAAAAAAATATTGATGAGCTGGCGCCTCTCGTAACCAAGAAAATTGTAGGATTCGCAAGGACGTCTGCCGAAATGAGGCTTGGCTCGATTCGTATTATATTTCGTCGCCGTGCATTGTGAAGGATTTTCGCCAAGATCACTGCCACTAGCATCGCCTGATTCGCCCAGGAGGTAGGGCTGTAGGGCTACCTTGGAAGGTCGCTGGGCCACAGGAGCGATCAACCTGGTGTTGTTGTAATCAACATCTGGAGACTTGATCCACATGCTCACCACTACTGGAAGATCCTGCGTTTCGAGTTCGTGACTGCCGATATTAGTCGCCTTGGCGCGTCAGCATTGTGATGTCAGTGGGTCTTTTCCGAAGCGGAGTGAGTTGGACGTGGGTCTTTTCCGAGTTGTTTTATCTCCGAAATATGTTCACGGCGATCAAGTAAAGGGCTCGATAATTTGAACTCGCTGGCTTTGCTACCTAAGTCAGGAAGTTTCCGTGCTTACCGAAAGGACAAAGACAGAGGAATCGAGTAGCAGAGTTGCCCTTTAAATTATAACACATTCTCAATCATGTCATGGCGATCAGGGTCTCCGCCTGTGAGTATGCACTATCGATTTACCCCAGTCGGAACAAGTGCAGATAGCCTTTATGGGCGAAACAAGTTGAATCACAACGAAGTATTAGAATTGAATACAGAAGATAAACAAAGAAGTACAGTACTAACCCTCCGGGTTACCCTGATACGCACTATGCAGATGATGTAAGAGGAGACAATACGATAGAAGCAGCAAGTACAGATAGTCTAGTGAGCGAGTCCATCAGCTTTGGCTCTCTGAACATATCTTGCATACTTTGCCGCACTACTCCTTCGCATCGGCTTGCCATATCTGACGAACACAAACGCAAGAGCAAACTGTGCAAGCGAAACACAAGCTGCTACGATAAAGGCGTTTTGGTAGCCCATGTTTGTAACCCAAGGTGTAACACTGCAATGACATTAGTAAAGATCCTAAAAAGTTGGAAATGACTTACCCGTACCAAAGTGAGGAACTCATGGTGTTGCAAATTAGGATGATAGTGAAAATAACATCAGAACTGATCTCTGTGTATGGGTCAATGCAGTAAGTGATGGGATTCTGATATCCAACGGTGATTGAAGCTGCAATCATGCCCATAGCTACCAAAGGGCCTGGCCAGTGAATAGCATGAGCGGCACCAACACCCCAGAAGATCAGAGCACTTGGTACGATCACAACCAAGGCGACGTATTACCAAAGGCGATACTCTGGCTCTCTGAGGCCACCGTTGCGGCGAGTCCAGTATATCATAAGCTTATTACCAAGTGGACCGGAGTAGTAAGCACTGTAACAGTTACTTGAAGTTTCGTCATATCTGTAAGTGACTTACCCGATGAATACACCACTAACGCAAGATACATAACAAAGACCAACCATCCTTGGAGAGAAGCTGAATGGGGCTCCAGAAAGTATGATAGATGCTGCTCCGTTCAAGACGCCGAAGTAACGGATAACTGCTCCATACATAAAGCCGCAGAATACAACGATAGGAAGCGAGAAATACCGAAAAGTCGAGTGAGCATTCCTTTCTATGGAACATCCTGAAATTGCTCGCGCCGAAAGTGCTTGACCTTGTCAAGATATGTTCTTTTGGATAATGCTATATTGCCAGTCCCGACTTCGGCATTGTGCGTCTTCCGGCATTTGATGCCTTTCTCGCCGTCGGATGGATCCTCGTGATCAGGAGTTATAGGGTCGTATGAAGGACTGCCGATGGCGCGATTGTAGTTCGTTTCTTCCATGCATAAGAACATGACAACGAATGCTATAGAATTGAAAATCGCACACCAATGCTGTTAGAGGGTAAGTTTTGACCAAGGTAGACGGCGTTTAGTCTTACCAGAACCCACTGCCAGCCTTGTCCATCGTTGATGAAACCACCCCTGTAGAATTGGGTCTGAAAAGTTCGCCCCTACAAGAAAGAAGGCGTAGTAACCGATATATGTACCACGTTCGTGGGCGAAGTACTTGATAGGTCGATATAATCAAATGATGTTGGTTGCGTTGGTATTTGATGAAACAGCTGAAGTTTGGAACCGGAAACATCAATTTTTAGCGAATCCCGCTTGCCAGAGCACCACACTTTTCCATTTTGTATTGAAAACAATTAATCACACTCAAGACTTTCAAGTACGTCATCCGTTAATCCTTAAAACTGGTTTCCCAGCTGTGCATCAGTGATCAATGTCTTTCTCTTGCGAAAGGATTAGCAAAGCTAACTACCCTAAACCACTGTACACCACCCCACGTTAAACCCTGCATGAACTGACACGTCCCCCCTGTCAGATCATCACTAAATATGTCTTTCATTCGCTCGTCTAATCAATCGAACTGGTAGGCGAGCCCCTAATGAGGAGCCATTAATTGTCTCATCAGAACGAGGCTTCCCAATTCCCCTCTTCCTTTTGCGATCTCTTTTCTCTGCACGGACTTGACGCTTCCGAAACTCAAAAACACTTACGTCTGTTCAATATGTCGACCCCCCCTGCGGCTGCGACAAGCCCAAAAAGTGTCAAGAGCCCTGCTAAAAGTCCCGCAAAGAGCCTCTCCAAGAGCCCCTCGAAGAGTCCCCCGCAGCATGCTCAAACAGGCGTGGCAGATGCAGGAGTTCTCGAGCCGGAGCATTGGCAACAACTTGCCGAGGTAAGAGTAATATGCTTCTTGTTGCTCATATACTAATAATATGTAGGAAGAGAATGCTGACCCTGATGATGATGCTCATTCATTGAGTGAGGAGAGCCTCGCGCAATCTACAGACTCGGTCACCTCTAGTATTTTTGAGTACCGCAAGCTCCATGGCAGGACATACCATCGCGAGATTGGTAGTGCACAATATTGGTACGATTTTCCTTGGTTCATCATCGACAATAAGGCTGACATAGACAGGGCGGCCAATGACGAGCGACAGAGTGAGGTCCTTGACATCAAGTAAGTTCAACTCTGTACATAGACAGCTCACGGCTAACAATGCAAGCCATCACTGTCTTACTCTAGGTATTGGAGGAAAGCTTCACCTTGCACCCATCGATACGAGCAAGATTACAGTAAGTCACATAGAAGGGATGTAATCGGAAGCTAACTGTTTGAAGAAAGCGCTTGATATCGGAACTGGTACCGGTATGTAGACGAGCTTTTGCAATTTGAGAACGCTAGCTGATTGAATCAACAGGTATTTGGGCTTTGTAAGTCGAAGGATCCATTTCTAGTTGCAGTACTAACCCAGGACAGAGACTTTGCAGATGAACACCCAAACATCCAAGTCATCGGCACCGACGTGTCTCCAATTCAGCCCTCTTGGGTCCCCCCAAATGTGCAATTGTCAGTCATGGATGTACCAACCACATACACTCCCTTCTGACTAACACCTACAGTGAAATCGAAGACTGCACCCAAGAATGGACCTTTGCCTCCGACTCAGCCGACTACATCCACATCCGCTGGCTCGTTGGTGCCATCCCCGATTGGTACAGCTTCTATGCCGAAGCGTACAAGACCTGCAAGCCCGGCGGTTGGGTTGAGAGCCATGAACCCTCTGGTATCATTACCTCCGACGACGGCACTGTGGAGGAGAACTCTGCGTTGGATCAGTGGGGTAAGATCTTTATCGAGGGTGCCAAGAAGCTCGGTATGAGCTTCACCGTGTATGAAGAAGAGCTGCAGCGCAAGGCTATGGAGGCTGCTGGCTTTGTGGACATTCAGCAATTTGAGTACAAGGTATGTTTGATACCTGATCTGCTGACCAAGCTAACTTGGTGATAGACACCCATCGGAGGCTGGCCCAAGGATCCGGAGCTGAAGGAGCTTGGTCAGTTTGGCAAACTTGCGTTCCTGGCTGATCCCGAAGGGTTTGTTCTTTTTGTTGCCAATACCATTGGTTGGTCAGCGTCCGAGGTTCATGTTTATCTTGCGCACGCAAGACGGGAGATCCAGTCTGGAAAGCATCATCCTTACTACAAGCAGCGGGTCGTCTGGGGTCGCAAGCCTGAACAAGCCTAGCATAGATCTTCAAGTATAGGAAGCTAAGGGCAGACACTTCTGCTGGTCAAGTTAAATCAAGTAACAAATTCACTTCATAAATCTCAATTCATATCCTGCCCCTCTTTAGCTGTACAGCGTGCCAATAGTAGGCGAGCTCCGGAGCGGAAGGTGCAGCATCAGCAGTGACTGCCCGATTGAATGTCTTGCGGGGCTTCCACTTTTAGTACCCCCACCTCGACGGGGTTGCCGTTTCTGATGTCCCCGCTTCCTCCTTTGTACCGCAGATTCCTTACCGAGCAGAATATCACCAAGGTCTCTACAGATAATCATATTCAGCGTTATTCAATCGCATTGGTCTACCCGTTGCTATTTGGTGACTCCTTACGGTGGAGAAATTCGTATCCTAAGAATTTGAACGGCTATGTCTGGATCCCTGAATGCCCTCACTTTCCGTCGGTGCCCCATCGACGCGCTCACATTGGGCTGACATCTCAAAAATACAGGTCTTTCTTTTTCAACATGGAGACATTCTTCGAATTGAGGCGATCACGATGATATACCTCTAATCTCGTGACTGTGTGAGTCAGGGGAGTTATTCAGCTTTGAAAATTCCAAACGGTTGTGTCTGAATGCACTTACTTTGAAAGATGTGGCGGTGTTATTGAGGCGCACGAAGTCATTGTGGCGGTGTATAACAGATGCTCGAGCTACCTACCTATGCAGCAAGCCCCATCTTCCAACGAGCCGGCAGTAGAAAAAGAGAACATAAAGATTTGATGAATCAAAGGTGTCAGGATGTGCAAAAACAAACTCCGGTACAGGGAATCGAACCCTGGGCTCCGCGGAACTTGATCTCTCAGGTTATGAGAGCGCGAAATGTTAGCCACTACACCATACCGGACTCCAATACGTTGAAAATGGCCTCTCAATTTAGCATTGATACAGCTGCTTAGGCTCATTGCTACCCTACAAAATCAACCGCTATTAATAGTTACCAACAAACCGGGCTCTCTTCAGAAACGCCAGTCCAATAACGTCATCAGATGTGATGTAAGATTTTGATTATCGCTGCAGAAGACTACGTGCACGGTCTGTCAGGAAAAAACACCCATCGCCCTGCTCGACTTTGCGCAGAAATTCAGGGATTTTGTTCAGGAACGCGATTGAAACAGTCTAAACGTGAAAATTCGGAGGGTAGTTGTGTAGTGCTCACAAGCGACTATAGCCATGGAGGCGCAAGAAGAGAGTTAGAGCATAGGCGTGAGTATACCATGTCATCATTCCGTCGTATCTAAACATGTACTATTTATGTTCATCTAGGCGACCTTGGAGATCTTGAAACCTCCGGGCATACGAGTCTGGAACACCCCAGCGGGATCGTATTTCGCAGCAACCTTCTTCAAAAAGTGAATATTCTCCTTTCCATACGTAGAAAGAGGATCTTGCGTAAAGTCGGCATAGTTGAGATATTCCCACTCTACAGCAGCATCCTTCTCTACACTGTATTGCTTGATCGTCTCGCGGAACTTGACCATTCGTTCACGAGCAAGCTTCTCCTGTTCAACACCGTTGATCATGTGTTGGACTTGAAACATAACGGCGTTATCCTTCTCCCGGTCGAGACCAACGACGTTTCCGCCTCGTGAGATGGAGTGTTTCGAGAAGATGGTCGGCATGGCTTGGAAGATGGCGTGGTTGATAAAGTCGCCGTCGGGGGATTGGGACTTCCAGTCGGCGACGAATTGCTCATGCAGGGCGAGGGCCTTTTGGTACATGGAGAGTTTGTTCTTAAAGGTGATAGCGAACCAAACATTTCTGCTCAATTAGTCTTCGACCGTATCAGTGGAGGTCATTACGTACCGGTATCCGGCAACAAGTTCAAGCTCGACGGTCATGTTGCGATGACTATCCTTGCGCAAATTGGATGTCTCATAAGGAATCTTCCAGAACTCATCTAAGGCCTTTGGTGAAGCGACACCAGTGGTATCCTCATACGAGACGGTGATGCCAATCTTGCCAGCCTGAGGCGTATAGCTCCAGAATGGAATCACAGACCCATCCTGATAGTTCTCGATGTTATCGGTCCAGTTCTTGTAAGCTTCGACATGCGCCTCTGTTGTTTCGGTCGTGTACGTGACAAGTCCACCCCAGAGAAGGGGAGCGTCAAAGGCTTGAACGTCGAAGCGGGTGACGAGGCCAAAATTTGTAGAGCCGCCTTTCAGCGCTTTCCAGAGGTCGGCATTTTCGTCGTTGTTGGCATTTACGATGCGTCTGGGACTGTTAGCGTTGATGTTCAGAGGGGAGGGTGTGAATGTTTACCCATCAGCAAGAACGACTTCAAAATTGACAACCTGGTCGCATCCGAAACCACGACGGGCTGTGTAAAAGGTATTACCACCTCCAGTTAAGAAGCCAGCGACGCCAACCGTCGAGGTACGACCACCAGCAGCAGTGACACCAAATGGCTCAAGGGTCTCGTAGACATCTCTCCAGATGGAACCAGCTTCAATTTGAGCAACCTTTGTCTCTTCCACGTATGTCGTCTTATTCATCAACCCTAAATAAATTAGAAAGCATAATCAAATAGCTAGGGAATATGTACCTAGATCGATAGTAACACCGTCGTTGACTGCAAATTAGATAAGCCTCGTTTCACAATGGACATCTAACTTACTATTATTAGCTGCCCAGACGGTATGCCCGCCGCTCCGCACGGCAAGATTACACTTCGTATCAGGAACCAAGGTCTTTATAATAGTAGATACATCCTCGGCACTTTCAGGTTGCACGATGCAATAAGGCTGCAACTGCGACGAGACAGAAAAGTACGATTGAGTTCGGGTCTTGTAACCTTGACTGTCAGGCGCATAAACGTGCTTCAACCCAGCACCCTCAAGCAAAGCACACTGAAACATTAGTTACTCTATTAATGAATAGGGATGCAGGGCTTACGCAGTTCTCTTTCTCCATTGCTGTAGCTGAGCTGAGGAGCATTGCCGTCCAGGCCAAGACTGCTGTACTGGCCTTCATATTGACAGATGTGACACTGAAACGGAAGATGATCTGGAGACAAGAGACAAGAGCCTGTGCGGAAGCTTTGGTCTTTTGTGATCGACTTTTGAGACACTGGTGGTTGTATGGACCCTTGCTTTCAGGCGAAGAAAATGGCGCATTGGAAGCAAGTTTGTATGCGATTGGTTTGTCAGGTGCTGTTGGCAGGGGTGAAATATGCATGTTGGTTGATCCTAGTTCGCGGAATGCTTGTTCTGGTATTGATGATCCTGGAATTGTCTGCTCTTCGGGGAAGTGACAGCCGGGAGGATTGATCTTCATTCATCACAAACAGGTGGCTTTATCACCAACATCTAAGCATTCGTTTTGTTGATCTCGCATTTTCAACTCTGCCATGGACATGGGCTTGTGTGTTTAAAATGATGTGCGGCTGGTGGGACTTGAAGGTGTGAGAATTGAAGCAAAAGATTATTTAACTAAGGCTAACGTAAAGCCCCCGAGATCGACAAACTATTTCCTCCAAAGGATAACGGGGCCAAGAAGGTTCATATTCCCGTCGTAAGAAGTTCATAAAGCAACCTCACCCCAAGGCATAATTATACCTACCGTCATAATAAATGTGACTTCGGCAGTTGGGATTGACAATCTACAAGAGGCAAAGGTCATGAAGATCTCTAAACAAAGTTTCCAACCCTTGTCACAGCTGAAAGGCTGGTCATTTCCACCGCCTCTTCATTCGACCATCCCGTAAAAGCCCTGCATTAAAGGATCCACAGGAACAGAAGAAACAGAAGAAACCAACTGCACAACCAGAAGGGTACCAGGAGGAATCTCCTTTGGTGCTTAGGCTACAAAATAAAGTAATCTAAGTTTCGGTCCAAGTTGGTACATCGTGATCCAACTATTTCGTCCCTTATGCGTGGAGTTGCTAGTTCTTTTGACACCCAAACGGCCCGTACCTAAACTGTATTTCCTGTCAACGGATCCTTGTTTCTCTTAATCTGCGGAATAACTTCCTCGGCGAATATCACTTCCGAAAGTATTTTACATTCCCTTACGCTGTAGAAATTTAGAGTTCTGGTACCCCAGATGATGGCCGGCTCTTGATGCCTGTTGACACCTAACGGTCAAATGGACTTCTTCTCTTTGTTTTTCTTCATTGATACAATGATTTAGCTTTCAGGCTGCTCAGCTTCTCATTTCCTCTTTTTTTTTTGTTTCTCGCCTGGCTTCCAATACTACTGTCGCCATGTCCTTCCCTATCGTTAATGGCGTCGAGGTGGCAGTTCCACCTCCCGATGGGTACAAAGTGGACTTTGACAATCCTGAGACGGATGTGTCGATGATCCGCAAGGCGTTCTGGATATTTGGACTGGAGTTTGCTTTTGCGACTGCATTCTTGGCACAGCGCATGTATACCAATGCCGTGTTGTTACGGAAATTTCTTCTTGATGATTGTAGGTTGCCTTATGATGGGGATTTCTAATAGATGCTAATCTGATAGGGTTGGTCCTCTTTGCTTGGGTAAGGAATTGGAATGCCACATCGGAGGACATACTAACCCGTACAGATCTTGTCCATCGCCGCGCAGTCATGTCTTCTCAGCGCGTATAGTCGCAAGCTTCTTGGTGTCCACGCCTGGGAGATGCCCGTCGACAGCAATACCGAGTCAGCAATGGTATGATCACCTCCGACGATATCTATCTCTGGCTTACCCCTTGCAGCTCGTCATGTGCACAACGCTCACATATATCCCGACGACCATCCTATCGAAATTGACGCTATGCTTCTTTTATTTCCGCCTCTCGCCGTCGCTATGGTACCAATATACTGTCTATCTTACCGCCTTCATCTGCACAACGAGTCTAGTCGGAATCTGGTTCAGCGTTCTTTTTGCTTGCAAGCCGATTGCGGCTGGTTGGGACGTTAGACTTTCCGTTGGTGCCACCTGTATTAATCGTCCTCCGATCTACATTACACAGGCTGCCTTCGGGTGCGTCACCGACTTGATGTTGTTGCTGTTGCCTATCCCAACTGTCGTTGGACTGCAGATGTCCACGAGACAAAAGTTTGGCTTGGTTGGGTTGTTTGCTATTGGTTCCATCACCCTCATCACATCGATTGTCCGATTGGTCTTGTTGCTACCGAGTTTATCGAACCCAGATCAGAGTTGGTCCTTAGCTGAAGGTTGTCTCTGGGTGTAAGTATCTTTCTAGACACCCGAAACTGCGACTAACAATGTCAGTATCATCGAAGCCAATCTTCTCATCATGTGCGGCTGTCTCCCCACCCTTCGTGTCTTCCTCAAGCACGTTGCCCCACGAGTTCTCGGCGATCGAACTCAGAACAAACCAACCGAGGACAACAGCGGCAGTTATGGGTTACGTACGTTCGGTGGCTCGAATGGACCGCGACGCAGGTTTGATACACTCGTGGAGTTGGAGCATGATGTCCACTTCAACAGAAACAGCTTGACGCCTGATATGGGGAAGACAAATGTCAAGATTTACAGTGGACGCTCAGATGAGTCCTTGACGAATCCAGGGGCGACGGGGGATGGGGATAGTGAGGATGGGATTTTGCAGACAAGGACGACGACGGTTCAGTACGAGAGGACATAGGATATAACTTTATGTTATGCATATGATACTTGTCCTTGATAGTCCAGGCATCTTACTTATATGTGCTTGCTAAAGGCGGCTGAGAAAAAGCGATTTCCAGTTGAACATAGCACTGTTGACCCTGCCATGCACGTGAAACAAGAGCCTCAAAGCCTAAGTTCTTTTCTTGGTTGATCAGACATTTTACGATGGAGGTCAATTTCCTCGCTGGATCAAGGCTGGGGAGCTCACAAGCGTTGTAACTGAGAGACGGCAGCTGATTTGTTTACCTAACACAGAGTCTACACAAAGTTCACTTTAGCTTCCTGGGTGAGATGCGATTTGACTTATCTCTGTATCTGGCTGGTTTGCCATCAAACTAGACTGGTCCGCTGTGTTCATTTAACCTGTACGCGTTGAGAGGCGTCGCGTTGAGAGG